>NC_048218.1:160822211-160882820 GCF_002007445.2 Ailuropoda melanoleuca
TCAAATTAATAAATAAAATCTTTAAAAAAATAAAAATAAAAATAAATAAATAAATAAAATGCTGAGTAATCAAGACACCAATAAATTATACTGGTTACATTGATTAAGGCAGGGACAGGGTGTATATGACACATTTTGGATTCAAAATGTCTAATACACAGTTTTTGAGCTTAAAGGAATAAATCGTCAAATCTCTAGAGAATTCAACTATTTGGACAACTTTGTTCCCAAAAGGATTAAAGAATTTCTACATGGCAACAGAGCATAAAATTGACAGGATTTAGATATCAGACCATACATTATTTAAGACAGCACACACATACACACACAAACACACTCTCCCATACAAAACCCTGAGTAGAGCATTAATCACAATTAGCAGTTTCCCTTCTATTCAGACTCAGCCTCCAGGAAGACCAAAACTGTTAAACAAGACTCTGAATAACTGTCTCGCTAGGTCCTAAGCCTGCTTGAGAGGGTCAGACCCTAGCCTTCTTGTATATATATTGATCCATTTATAACTCTCTTACTATGTCCTTGATGTGAAAAGACATGATGAAGTTGTTATGATTGAAAAGAATCCGGGGTGCCTGGGTGATTCAGTTGGGTTGAGCATTAGACTCTTCATTTTGGCTCAGGTCATGACCTCAGGGTAGGGAGATCAAGCCCCATTTGGGGCTCCTCACTGGGCACAGAACCTGCTTAAGATTCTCTCTTTCCCTCTCCTTCTGTTCCCTTTCTCCCACTAGCTCTGTCTCCCTCTCTCTCTCTAAAAAAAAAAAAAGGAGGAGGAGGAGAAGGAAAAAAAATAATAGAATCTTATGGTGAGAAGAGGACAATCACATCCAAGCCCCTGATACTCATCCTTATTAATATCCACTTTGGGTGGCCAACTGAGATCTGTTCCACCCCAACCCCAACTGAGTGGGAACATGCTACTGGCCTAGAGCTAAGTCATTCTGAATGCTACATGAGGAAAAATGATACTAGATTGGAAATAAGACTGGAGAGAGAAATCACACTGGGTAACTTAAAAAATTCAGGAAAGAGACTATACTGCAGTAGACTAAACTAAGGTAGGTAATGGATTACAGAGTTCTTAGAAGGTAAAACCACAGAGTATGGGGAATGGGTGAAAGAGGCAAAACGTTAAAATGATCCAAGTTTCCAGCTTAAGCAAATGGAAAGGTGGTAGAGACATTCATGGACATTCTGGAGAAATAGGGTTTAGAAAGAAAAATAAGTTTCATTTTTGGCATGTTATTTTTTTTTTTAAGATTTTATTTATTTATTTGACAGAGATAGAGACAGCCAGTGAGAGAGGGAACACAAGCAGGGGGAGTGGGAGAGGAAGAAGCAGACTCTTAGCGGAAAAGCCTGATGTGGGGCTCCATCCCATAACGCCGGGCCCTAAGCCGAAGGCAGACGGCTAACCGCTGTGCCACCCAGGCGCCCCAGGCATGTTCTTTTAAAGGTATACTTGTAAGATACCAAAATAAAAATATTCAAAGCCTGATGTGGGGCTCCATCCCATAACGCCGGGCCCTAAGCCGAAGGCAGACGGCTAACCGCTGTGCCACCCAGGCGCCCCAGGCATGTTCTTTTAAAGGTATACTTGTAAGATACCAAAATAAAAATATTCAAAATGGATATGATTTTCTTCCTCAAAAGGGAAATAGGAATTTGAAGAATGTTCAGAATTCCAGTATTTCACAGTTCACCTCTAAATTAGTTTTATCTAGCAGGAAAAAACCTGGAATTTGCATATCCTGTTTATTAGCACCAAATTTATGTTGCAAACTAGCTGTTTAACTGGAGATATCACCCAACCTTTCTCAGCTTCCAGTTCCTCATGGAGCTAGAAATCTGACCTCATTCAAAGGGTAGGTAATTCAACAATGAGCATTTTAAAAGTGCTAGAGGCAAACCAATGTCTACAGTTTCCATTGTCTCTTATGCTTCTGAGTAACAAAAATAAGCCATTTATTTTCTTTGTCTCTCTCTTTTTTTTAAGACTTTATTTATTTGTCAGACAGAGAGAGAGAGCACGAACAGGGGAAGTGGAAGAGGGAGAAGCAGGTTCCCCACTGAGCAGGGAGCCCAGTGAGGGACTGGATCCTAGGACCCTTGGGATCACGACCTGAGCCGAAGGCAGATGCTTAACTGACTGAGCCACCCAGGCATCCCTATTTTCTTTGTTTCCATAAGAATATCATTCCTAAAACTGAAGGAGGCAAAAAGAGGTTTTTTTTCATTTTTAAAAGAAAGAATCTAAAAAAAAAAAAGGAACAAAGTTTTAAAAGAGCAATTTTATTGCAATCATTTTAAAAGGACTCATTATCAATTTTTAGAAGTCCAACAAATCATAGATTTTAAATGAAAAGAATAAGCTCTCCTGTGTTGTCTGTTTTATTAAAGCTTTTTATGCATTTTAAGAAATAAACCACTCACCACAGATTTTTCTGTTAGTATTTTGCAAGATGTAGGAAGTATTAAATATAAAAGCTGTCATCACTTATGAAAGTACTTTGTAACCCAAAAAAAGAGAGTAGCATAAGAGTTATCTGCATTTGCTTTTAAGTCACAGGGTTGGAGTTCTAATTTCTGTCTCAGCCAGTTAATAGCTGCCAGAACTTGGATATATTATTTAAATATTCTGAGCCCCAGTTTCCTAATACGTAAAATGTGAATAATAATAATATCATCCTAAGGGAGTGGCTAAGAGGATAATATGAAATATGTAAAGCACTTAGCACTGTGTAAAAGGGCTTGAGAGCAATTAGATGGATAAGTAATGAAATCAGAATGAAAAATAGTTAGGATATATATGTAAAACTGACCAGCCTTGATAGTAATCAGATTAACAAAGATTTTTTTGTTTCATTTTGTAGTTAATAGCATTCAGTCATGGCAAGGACAGAAAGGGAAGGATTCTATTATTACTAACATCATAATAAATGGATAAAAACTTTCTGGAAAACAATTTCATAATATGGGGTCAAAAGTCTTAAAAATATCAATACTTTTGGACTCATCATCCCATTTTTAAGAATTGCTCCTTACAAAAGAATCAGATACAGAGATGAAGAATTATATTTAGAAATCAGAAACTACCTAAGTGTTCAAGTATAGACGAATAGCTTCATAAATTTTGGTATCTCACTTTTCTGAACTGATGTGCTGAGAAAGTCACAATATCGCTTCTGCGATATTTTTGCCCAATTACATAATCTGAATTTAATCACGAGAAAATGTTGGACAAACGCAAATTAAAGAACATTCTACAAAATGAGTCAAAGTAATAAAAGGCAAAGAAAGACAGAGAAACTATCCCAAATTAAAGGAGACAGAACTACAATTAAATGCAATGCATGATCCTAGACATTAGCAGAACACTTGGTGAAACTGGATAAGGTCTGGAGATCAGTTAATAGTATTGTATCATAGTTAATTTTCTGATTTGGACCACTGTGTATGATTATGTAAGATGTTAACATTTGCAAAAGCCAGGTAAAAAATAAATAAAAACCTTTATACAATTTTGCAACTTTGGTAAGACAAGTTATTTCAAGATGAACAATTTTAAAATAAAAAATTAAATAATGGTATATTCATGCATGATTATGCAACCATTAAAATGTTTATAAATCTTAATGATATTCAAAAATCTTCACCATATAGCATTGTGGGGGAAAAAAATCAAAAACAAAGAACAGAATGAGAATTTTATTATAAAGTACAAATTCAGCTATGTAAATTTTACAGTACATGCATCATACTAAAGCCCAAGAAGAATCCACTAAAATGTTAAAAGTGGTCATCTCTCATGATACTCTATGTGGAAAATCAAAAAGACTCCACCTGAAAACTGATAGAACTCATATAGGAATTCAGCAAAGTTGCAGGATATAAAATCAATGCACAAAAATCAGTTGCATTTCTATACACTAACAATGAGACAGAAGAAAGAGAAATTAAGGAGCCAATCCCATTTACAATTGCACCAAAAACCATAAGATACCTAGGAATAAACCTAACCAAAGTGGCAAAGGATCTGTATTCAGGAAACTATAGAACACTCTGAAAGAAATGGAGGAAGACACAAAGAAATGGAAAAATGTTCCATGCTCACAGTTTGGAAGAACAAATATCGTTAAAATGTCGATGCTACCTAGAGCAATCTATACATTCAATGCAATCCCTATCAAAATACCATCAAACTGGGTGTTATACGCAAACAATGAATCATGGAACACTACATCAAAAACTAATAATGTACTGTATGGTGACTAACATAACATAATAAAATAAATACCATCACCTTTTTTTCACAGAACTGGAACAAAAAATCCTAAAATCCATTTGTATGGACCCAAAAAAGACCTCAAATAGCCAAAGGAATGTTGAAAAAGAAAGCCAAGGCTGGAGGCATCACACTTCCGGACTTCGAGCTGTATTACAAAGCTGTAATCATCAAGACAGTATGGTACTGGCACAAAAACAGACACATAGATCAATGGAACAGAATAGAGAACCCAGAAATCGACCCTCAACTCTATGGTCAACTAATCTTCGACAAAGCAGGAAAGAATATCCAATGGAAAAAAGTCTCTTCAACAAATGGTCTTGGAAAATTGGACAGCCACATGCAGAAGAATGAAACTGGATCATTTCCTTACACCATACACAAAAATAGACTCAAAATGGATGAAAGACCTAAATGTGACACAGGAATCCACCAAAATGCTAGAGGAGAACACAGGCAGCAACCTCTATGACCTCGACCGCAGCAACTTCTTGATACACACGTCTCCAAAGGCAAGGGAACAAAGGCAATAATGAACTACTGGAACTTCATCAAGATAAAAAGCTTTTGTACGGCAAAGTAAACAGTGGATAAAACCAAAAGACAACAGACAGAATGGGAGAAGATATTTGCAAATGTCTTATCAGATAAAGGACTAGTATCCAAAATCTATAAAGAACTTATCAAACTCAACACCCAAAGAACAAATAATCCAATCAAAAATGGACAGAAGACCTAAACAGATATTTATCCAAAGAAGACATCCAAATGGCCAACAGACACATGAAAATATGCTCAACATCACTTGGCATCAGGGAAATACAAATCAAAACCACAATGAGATACCACCTCACACCAGTCAGAATGGCTAAAACGAACAAGTCAGGAAACATAGATGTTGGCGAGAATGCGGAGAAAGGGGAACCCTACTACACTGTTGGTGGGAATGCAAACTGGTGCAGCCGCTCTGGAAAACAGTACGGAGGGTTCTCAAAAAGTTGGAAAGAGCGCTACCCTATGACCCAGCAGTTGCACTACTAGGGATTTACCCCAAAGATACAAATGGAGTGATCTGAAGGGGCACTTGCACCCCAATGTTTATAGCAGCAATGTCCACAACACCCAAACTATGGAAAGAGCCCAAATGTCCATTGACAGATGAACGGATAAAGAAGATGTGTATGCACACACACACACACAATGGAATATTACTTAGCCATTGAAAAAATGAAATCTTGTCATTTGCAACGACATGGATGAAACTAGAGGATATTAAGCTAAGCAAAATAAGTCAATCAGAGAAAGACAATTATCGTATGATCTCACTCATATGTGAAATTTAAGAAACAAAACAGAGGATCATAGGGGAAGGGAGGGAAAAATAAAACAATGAAATCAGAGAGGGAGACAAACCATGAGAGACTCTTAATCACGGGAAACAAACTGAGGGTTGCTGGAGGGGAGTGGATGGGGGAATGGGGTAACTGGGTGATGGGCACATGATTAAGGAGGGCACATTGTGTAATGAGCACTGGGTATTATATAAGACTGAAGAATCACTGACCTCTATCTCTGAAACTAATAATACATTACATGTTAATTTAAAAAATGATTGATTGATTTTAAAAAGTGGTCAACTCTAAGTACAGGATTATAGGTGATATTTCCTTTATTCTTTTGTACTTTTATGTTTCCCAATTTTTTTCTTCAACAAGCATCTATCACTTTTAAAATGAGAAAAACATTATTTTAAAAACACACCATGAATTTTGTTATCACTAAAATTCATTCAGACATATTTCTTCAGCTTTGTTTTAATTTTTCAATACTTTGAATTTTTAAACTATGATTTTGATGAGCCAGTAGTAATGAATCTTGGCTTATGTTGAGTTCTGAATTTAACATCAGTAGCCAAAAGAGCTTAATGGTTTCACCAGTTATTTGGAGATGAATTCTCGGCACTATGCACAAACCCCACTCCTCCCGCCCTGCCTTAAATCCTGTAGAACTCATAAGTTGAAACAGTTGTTTCATTTCCACTAAATAACTGGAACTATTTCCCAGGTCATCGCAGAGGCTCTAACCTATGTGCCTGAATCCTAATCAGGAATTTAACAGAAACCTAATCACTTCTCATCAGCCTGCCACAAGTCAAGAGAAGAATGGATATGTGTCAAAGACTTGAGAAAAACAAAAACAAAAAACCCAGATCTTGCTGGGAGACAATTCAAGGAGGTCACCAGATGTCTGGGGCGCCTTTGCTTCATGTGACAGCCTTCTAAGTAATCAGGATATTTAGCATGCACTGCTGAGGTAGTATAAAGAATGGTTCCCTATCCCCTAATACATCCTAGTGAGATAATGTATATGACTGCTCTCTCCATCCAGGCACTGGACATTCCATAAATATCCCATTATAGTCCTTAAATATATTCCATAAATATTCCCCCATCCTTACTCTGGCAAGTTTAAGACTAGACCTCAGTTCATCTCTCCAGACTTCACATTTCCTACCTCACAGCCAACTGAAACCACAGTTCTGAGCTTGGTTCACCTCTGCATTCTTACCCAGCTACTCTCAGCTTTCAACTACAACCGTATCCCTACTATCTCTGTTCCAAACTCATCTCTGCAGACCAGACCTGATCTACCATCTCCCAGGGCATGCAGTACAACTGCTTCGTCACTCAGCCCACTATTACCCTCTTGGACCCTCTTGGCTTCATCAGCCTGACTCCTCTAACACTTCAGTGCAGTTCCCCTGGCCTATCTCCACCATCCACTTTCTACGCTCTGCCTCAGAGGGGCCTAGTTTCCCTACATGTGACATTCCATGAAATGACTCTTTTATATTATCTCCTATTTTCTGTTTTTATTTATGATTTGTCTTGTTCTAGAAATGACTTAAGATAACATATACTCTGATCCTACCAAGTTTTGTCAGATGGATTCTTAACCCATGTGGCTTTTCATTGGGCTTTTATCTGCCCCATGAAGCATATAATGGGGTCCAAAGACACTTTGTGTTTTCTTTTTTTTATAATAATTTTTTATTATGTTATGTTAGTCACCGTACAGCACATCCTTAGTTTTTGATGTAGTGTTCCCGACACTTTGTGTTTTCTATGATACCAATTCTTACCCCCTTCTTAGACAAGCCAACAACAGTGACAGAGGCAATTCTCTCACCAAAAGGCAAAGCCCTGATCATGAACTACACACTACCAGCCAAGTAAAATACTAAAACAGGAAAGGCAACAACACTGCCATCTTATAACGTCTATAGCTCAGACCAGGCAGATGTTGCTCTCCCTCTCCCCCTGCTGGACATCCAGGTTCTGCTGCAACTTATCCAAGGTCCACAGTCCCAGGCTGATCTGACACCATTTATGCCTTGAATTGTAAAAGAATTTTATTTATTTATTTATTTATTTATTTTTAAAAGATTTTATTTATTTATTTGACAGAGAGAGAGACAGCCAGCGAGAGAGGGAACACAAGCAGGGGGAGTGGGAGAGGAAGAAGCATGCTTCCCAGTGGAGCAGGGAGCCAATGTGGGGCTCGATTTCAGGACTCTGGGATCACGCCCTGAGCCAAAGGCAGACGCTTAACAACTGAGCCACTCAGGCACCCCTGTAAAAGAATTTTTTTTAAAGCAATACTTGCTAATCACATTTCATTAACTTCAATGCCATATAAGAGAAAGGGAGTACCCCACAGCAGAAAAAGGCATGAACCTCTTGTTAGACAGAAAGGCATCTGAGGGCCCATTCTGTTACTTTCTAGTTTTATCTAATACCACGAAGGTTATTCTGAGTTTCCCTAGGCTTCAGCTTCCTCGTCTCTAAAATATGACTGATAATACACACCCCATAGGGTTGCTGTAAGGATTATATGAGATAGTACTTGCAATAATCCCCAGCCTGTGGCAGGCATCCAGTTGTTTTTTCTCTCCCATGACCTCTGAAAGGCACCTAACTTCTTACCCCAGTGACTTTATCTGTGAAATGATGGTAATACTTGCTTAGTCTACTGATGAGACTGGGCCAAATAAGAGAACAGAGGTGTGTCAAAGAACTTTGTAAACCATTTGGTGCTATTCGAATTAACTCACCAGTGATAACAACACCTGCTGGCACTTTGAAGAGATGAAGATGATAATCTAGTTTCGATCTTGTGGGGTTTTATAAATTTGTGGATGAAAGAAGCCTTCAAAAGGATAACTATGCTTCAAAGCAGAGACCAAGTGACATATTAGTTTCACAGAAAAAGAACAATAGGATGGGGGGGATTGATTTTTGTCTGAGGTAGAGGGTGGGACAAGAATCACAGATGGCTTCATGAGCGTGTTCACACTGGACCAGGATCTAGAGACAAGTTTTGGGGCAGCAGAAATGAGGAGAGGGCCTCCCAGACTCAGGATAGAGTGAGTGCAAACATACAGAGGAATGGAGAATTCTAGGCACACTAAGAACTCTAAGTTGGCTGCAGCATGGGATGAGGTGCCACAGTGGAAAACAAGGTTAGAGAGACAGGTTGGAACAATATAGTGTTCTGTTGGATTAAACCTTGTAGCCAGGCAATAATGAGCCATTTAGGGTTTGTGAACAGCGTATCTCAGAAGTTTACTGAAGACAATGTGAACGATGGCTGAGATGGGAAGAATGAAAGGAAAGAATCGTGATGGACAAAGAAAGGTGAAATAACTCAGCAAGGGAAGGGGGAAAGAAAGGATTAAAAGGAAGGGACAAATATAAATGGAAGATATAACAATCACAGTACTGAAGACAGAGAGCCACATATTATCACTCAGGTTTATAGAAACCAGAGAAAAAAATCAGAAAGCTCTCATGAGCTCAAATTGGTCCTGTTCTTGAATAATCTAAAAAAGACAGAAGGAGTGAGATAAAGTTATAAAGTGCTTCTCTACAGATTTCTAGAATTAATAGAGCACAAGTAGGAATGTTGTACAATTAATTAGCATCTGTGTACGTGAGTTTCACAAATAAATCTCAGCAATACGCATGACTTTGATACTTGCTTTTGACTAAAATTTCCATAGGGTCTTACAAATTATATTATTCTTAAAACAGGTTTACCTGAGAGGAGCTGTATATCTGCCTGTACTTCTCACCATCATTGTGCATAACGAGTTTACCTTGCTTTTTCCAAATAGACTGGAAAACAACCAACGCAAGCCAAACTTTCTCACTTCATCAAATATTATTCACCCCACTGACTAAACTGAGACAACAAAGACAAACACTATATGGAATGGCCACCTTATAACAGCAACTTGTAACAGCAAAAGGCTCTTACTTCTTCAGCACAGTATCTAATATGGTAGTAATAATGAACAGGTACTGAAATAAGCCACCTCATTAAGAATATGCCTCAAATTAAGACGGCTGGTTGCTTATTCCATAACAACTCCACAGGAAATCATACTCTTCAATATTTTGCAAGTTCTTCTTTAAAGTCATATGTGCTCAATGTAGAAAATAAGGGGGAAAATACAATAAGCATCACCCAATATACCATAATCAATATGCATTCATCATTAATATTTGGGTATACTTCCTTCTAGTCTTTTTCCTGTGCTTTTTAAAGCAGCATGTTAAGATTAGATTTTATACATACATATACACACATATATGTACATATATATGTACACATATATGTACATATATACGTACATATATATGTACATATATACATATATATGTACATATATATACACATATATACATGTATATATACATATATATGTACATATATGTATATATGTACATATATGTATATACATATATATGTATATATACATATATATGTACATATATGTGTACATATATATATACATATATATACATGTATATATACATGTATATGTACATGTATATATATATATATACATATATACACATATATGTGTGTATATATGTATATATGTGTGTATATATACATAATCCTGCTATTTTGTTTATCATTATAACAAATATCTTCCCATTGTTGAAAACTGCAAGAATCCACTCAGCATCCATATTGCTTAAGAACATAACCTAAGAAGCTAAGGGTTTTTTGGGTTTTTTTTAAAAAGATTTTATTTATTTATTTGTCAGAGAGACACCGAGAGAGAGAGAGAGAGAGAGCGCATAAGCAGGAGGATGGCAGGGAAAAGGAAAAGCAGGCTCCCTGCTGAGCAAAGAGCCTGATGCGGGACTCGATCCCAGGACCCCAGGATCATAACCTGAGCCAAAAGCAGGCACTTAACTGACTGAGCCACCCAGGGGTCCCAATAAGAAGCTAAGGTTAAAAATAGTAAACACAGGGATGCCTGCATGGCTCAGTCGGTTAAGTGTCCAACTTGATTTTGGCTCAGGTCATAATATCAGTATTGTGAGATGGAGCCCCACTGGGCTTGGAGCCTGCTTAAGATTCTCTCTCTCTCCCTCTGCCTCTGCCTCTCCCCCAATCCCCCACTCTCAAAAAAGTAAAAAAATAAAAATAAAAAAATAAAGGCAAACACAGCCTAACTCCTAGCCAGATAAACAAACCTAACACTAAAATCCTATTAACCTTGGTTACCTTTATCCTATACATCATGTCCAACTATCAGCTAATTATAAGACATATTAAAAGGCAAAACACACTGTCTTAAGAGACAAAGCAAACATCAGGATCAGACTCATATATGACAGATTTTATAGATAATTTTGGAATTATCACATAGGAAATTTTAAATAACTATGATTAATATGCTAAGGGCACCACTGGAAAAAGTAGACAACATGCAAGAACAAATGGGTAACATAAGCAGAGAAATGGAGACTCTAGGACAGAAGTTATAAATCAAAAACACTGTAATAGAAATGAAGCATGCCTTTGATGGGCTCATTAATGAACCAGACATGGATGAAGAAAGAATCATTGAGCTTGAAGATGTGTCAATAGAAACCCCTCATACTGATAATGAATGAGAAAAAAGAAATGAAATAAAGGGAACAGATTACCTAAGGACTGTGAAACAATTACAAAAGGTATAACATGCATGTAGTGGGAATACCTGGAGAAGAAAGAGTGTGGAAGAAATATTTGAATTAATGATGGCCGAGATATTTTTCAAACTGAGTGACAGACACCAAACCCCAGATCCAGAAAGCTCAGAGAACCACAGGGTAAATACAAAAATCCTAGACATAGACATATCATATTCCGACTGCAGAAAATCAAAGACAAAGAGAAAATCTTGAAAGAAGTCAGAGGAAAAGAACACCATATAAGCAAGTAATATAAGTGGAATATACAGTGAAAGTATAGTGATTAAAATCAGCAAAGGATAAAAGCACATAGGGCAGAGTCCAAGAGAAACCGATACAAACTTCCAGATGTTTTCTCCCAGTCGAGTGGGGCAGTACTTGATTCTCTCAGAAATAATGTGTGACATGTGTGAAGTGTTGCCTACTGGGGAATCTCACCCAAGGGTTGATATCCAGAATTTTTATGGAGCACCCACATGACTGACCTTAGCTACTCAGTTTCCAGTCCCCTTCAGAGGTCAAGCTGATACAGTGAGGCCCAGTGTCCCTGGTGAAAAAAAACAGATACTAAATCACATTGTTAGTATAAATTATCTGGCCTGGCCCAAGACCCCAAGTATACAAATACACTCTTATCAGGTAGGATACTCCAAGGGCTTAGAGATTATCTCTCAGGTGATAGTCAAGGGTCAGTCCTAAAGACCTTTGGCATGTATGGGGTTTGAACATTCCAGGCCTGATGAGTTAACCCTTTACCACACAAGAAGCCATCAAGGAAACAGTTGCCTAGATAGGAAGAAGCTCACCAAATACTATTGGAATTGGGCACAGAACTCCTTAGTTCTGTGTGCCCCCTTCTCATTCAGGCAATATGCCTCCAGTAGAACACATACTAGAATATGGCCAGTCAATCAGGAATGGCATCAGTATTCCTATTGTCCATCGGTGGGAAGAGGACTTCACGGAAGCTTCAAAGCCCAGGTAATGTGTCCAGCAGAACATGAGATTACTCCCCTAAGAAGGCAATGTGATGTAGAAAAGGGAACTGTAAGCTCAGAATGTGGATGCCTGATCCTATGTCATTTTGTCTAACTGGCTTCAGCATGTTTATCCAGAATATTTTCCTGCTTAGAGGTGGGAAGCAATACTGCATACTAGGCAAGCGTGTGAGCCAGGGCAGGCTTAATGGGCAAGCAACCTGTGTAGTCACAAAGAACCCTACACTCAAAAAAGCCCTGAACTTGGTTTCATGCTCTGCAGTTACCATCTTAAAATTCCTAACAATTTTTAAATAGGAACCCCACATTTTTGTTTTTCATAGAGCCACACAAATTATGGAGCCTGTGTTGGTGCCAGGTCTGGAGTAGGCCTATGGGTTCAGATCCCCACTTATCACCTTTTAGGACTATGACCTAAGGCATTTATCTAACCCATTTTAAACTTGTTTCTTTTCTGTAAACTCCTCAGTTTAAAACAGGTTGCTGTGAGAATTAAAGAGGATAATACATGGAGTGGCGCCTGGGTGGCTCAGTTGGTTAAGTGTCTGCCTTCACCTCAGGTCATGATCCCAGGGTCCTGGGATCAAGTCCCACATCAGGTTCCCTGCTCAGCAGGAAGCCTGCTTCTCCCTCTCTCACTCCCCCGATTGTGTTCCCTCTCTTGCTGTCTCTCTGTCAAATAAATAAATAAATAAAATCTTTTTTAAAAAAAGAAGATAATACACGGAAAGAAACAGCATTGTACTACATATGGCTAGTCCATAAGTGGTAACTTATTTACTCTCAACAATGACAGTGTATTAGCTTCTCTCATTGTGTAGTTTATAGAGAATATAACAAAAGATATATATTATTTTATATTATAACAAAATTCAGTGGCTCAAAACAACATTTATCACCTCACAGTTTCTATGAGTCAGAAATCCAGTGCAGTTCAACTGGGTCCTCTGTCTCTGTCTCTCAACAAATTGCAGTCAAGGTGTTACTGGAGGCTACAGTCATCTCAAGGCTCAACTGGGAAAAAATCTGCTTCCAAGCTCACTCATGTGGCTATTAGCAGGATACAGTTCCTACTGGGTTATTGGGCAGAGGGCCTCAATTCCTTGCTGGCTGCTAGCCATAAGATATCCTTTATTCCTTACCAAGTGGGCCTCTCCACAGGGCAGCTCTCAACTTGGCAGCTTGTTTCCATCAGAACAAGGAAGCAAGCAAACAGAGCGAGAGACCGAGATTGAGCAAGACAGAAACAATAGTCTTTTGTAGTCTAATAACAAAAATGACATATCACTTTTGCCATATTTGATTTATTAGAACCAAGTAACTAGGTCCATCCAACACTCAAGGGGAAGGAATTATACAAGGGCATTGTTATGGACTGAATTGAGTTACCCTAAAATTGGGTCCTAACCCTCATTAGAATGTGACTGTTTTAGGAGATAGAACCTTCAGAGAGGTAATAAGGTTAAGTGTTATGGTGGGGCCCTAATCTAATATGACTTGTATCCTCATAAAAAGAGGACAAGACACCAAGGACAAGTGGGCTGAGGACAGATCCTATGAAAACACTGAGAAGATAGCCATCTACAAGGCAAGGAGAAAGGCCATAGGAGAAACAAAACCTGTCAAGACCTTGATCTTGGACTTCCAGCCTCCAGAACTCTGAGAAAATACATTTTTGTGTTTAAGTCACCCCGTCAGTGATATTTTGTTATGACAGCCCTAAGCAAACTAATATAGACCTGAATACCATGAGGCCAGGATCACTGGAAGCCATTTCAGAAACTGCCACAGAGGATATTGAACTAGTTCATAGTCAAGGCCCTTTTATGCAATAATCTTTTAGGAGGATCCTCTACTTTTGCAGAAAAGGACATATTTGACATTCTCCAATATGCAACAGTAGCCTGACAGCCATTAAAGCAATCTTAACCTGCACTCAGGAAATTGTAAGCTCTGTGATTTACACAGTCATTTGCCACGATGTCAATTGCTAGAATTAACATTCTTAAATATTCAGAACTTTTAAGTAGTCTCAGAGAACAGAACATTAAAAAGACTTTTAGCTTCACCCCCATGTGTCCTGATTTGCTTTATTTCAAAAAGTTGTTTTGAGATTAGACCTATTTCATTTGCCATCATTCTTAGATACGCATTACCCTAGGCATTCTCTGATCTAATCAGAAAGCAAACCATAGTAATACGCTTGCTTCCAGCTAAATTCTTTAAAAAGGACTGACACATGCTGAATTTCCTACAGCTACAGTCTTATAGAGAGGAGTCTTGCTCTGTAAGAAAAAGAAATTAACAGTTCTATGGAAACCTTTTCAATGTAAAATAACTTGTGGAAGTTCTCTTCAAAGCATTTGAAAATTCTAATAATCCAGCTACCCACCCACATCAACACTGTTAATTAGAGCCTCTTTTTACTTGTAAGGAGGTATAACCGAAAAAAAAAAATCAAAAGAAAAATAAGATTAAGCCAAGCATATGTACCAGCTCCACCTCTCATTGACAACTGTATCAACTGAAAATTTAAGTTGTCTTGGACTTTTGGTTCCAGCCATGACAGAATGACTGGTATAAGGATTAGCCTTCCTAACATAAAATAGACAAAATACATAACTATATAACTATAATAACTATTTTCAGGATTGGACAACAACCAAAACAGAGCCATGATACTTGAAAGAAAGAAACAAAGTGAGCTTTATATTCACCCTGCTTGGGAAGTGGAGTCCAAGCATAAAGTTACATCCTCATCAGGCAGAGGAAACAAAGACTGGAGTTTGAGATTGCCACAGGAGCTGGGATTTGGAGGTCAGGTGATAGAGAATACTGAAGTACACAGGAGAAAACTTCAGAGGAGGAACTCCTGAAATTTTACAGAAATCTCATGTCCATGGTCCCAAGCTATTGACCACAGGGTGAGACTCCAGAGGCCTAGCAGAGAACAGCTGCTGAGAGCCTGGAGAGCTGAGCAGAAATTTCAGAGGCTGCACAGCACTGGGAAGATGATGGAGAAGAGTAGAGGGATATTGGTTCCTAGACTTTCAGAGGAGTCACAAAAAGATGTCATGCCCTAGAAATATAGATCATGCTCTAGGAGGAAGGGATGGGTATACCCTAGGAATGAGGTCAAAACTGAAATAAACCCCCCATAACAGGCTAAATCCAATCTTCATCAGAATTTAAGTGAACTGCCAGTAATTTAACTGGCCACTAGAACAAAATTCAACACTTTTTAGAGGAAGAGAACACAATCCAGAACTTCTACAAAGTATCACCCACAATACCTACCATGAAATAAAAATTTACCAGGTGAGAATTTTCAGGGTAAAGTTACTAATAGCCAAGAGCTAAAGGTACAGAGATGATCCAGACATTGTTGTTAGCAGAGACGATTTCAAAATAATTATAATGAATATGTTAAAGAAAACTGAAGTAAAGATTGACAATGAGGATGACAATATGGAGTACATCAACAGAGAATTAGAATTTTTTTTGGGAGAGAGAGAGTGTGTGCGTATGTGTGGGGGGAGGGGGATGAGGGACAGAGGAAGAGACAAAGAGAATCTTAAGCAGACTCCATGCCCAGCATGGAGCCTGACCCAGAGCTCAATCTCACAACCCCGAGAACTTGACCTGAGCCAAAACCAAGAATCAGATGCTGAACCGACTGAGCCACCCAGGCATCCATAGAATATTTTTTAAAGAAACCAAGTAGACATCCAATAATTGCAAAATAAAATATCAGAAGTCAAGAATTTATCAGATGGGTTAGCAGCATAACAGAAAACACAATTAATGGATTTGAAGACAGGTCAGTAAAATGTATCCACACTGAAGCAGAGAAAGAAAAAAAGTAATAGGAAAAAACAATTCATCTTAAATCCATTATTGGGAAATACTCTTATTTACCTTTCTTTTTTTATGCTTTCTACCAAACCAGTTACTCTTCTAATAAAAGAAAAAGTAGGGTTAGGAGTAGAATTTAAAATAATACTTACCTAGTACAAAATATCTAACATAATAATTAAGAATTAGCCTTGGTTCTGCATAGTGAAGGAAACAATAAAACTAAAAGGCAGCCTGAAGAATGGGAGAAGACATTTGCAAATGACATATCTGATAAAGGGTTAATAGCCAAAATACATAAAGAACTGATACAATTCAACACCCCAAAAAAACAAACAATCCAATTAAAAGATGGGCAAAGACATGAACAGACATTTCTCCAAAGAAAACATACAAATGGCAAACAGACACACGAAAAGATGCTCACCATCACCCATCATTAGGGACATGCAAATGAAAACTACAATGAGATAACATCTCACACCAGTCAGAATGGCTAAAATAAAAAATACAAAAGCAAGTGCTAGTGAGGATGTGGAGATAAAGGAACCCTCTTGCACTGTTGGTGGGAATGCAAACTGGTGCACTGTGGAAAACAGTATGGAGTTTCCACAAAAAATTAAAAACAGAACTACCCTACAATTCAGTAACTGCACTACTGGGTATTTATTCAAAAAATACAAAACACTAATTCAAAGGGATATTTGCACCCCTATGTTTATAATAGCCAAACTATGGAAGCAGCACAAGTGTCCATTGAGAGGTGAATGGATAAAGAAGACATGGTATATATAAATAGAATATTATTCAGCCATAAAAAAGAATGAAATCTTGCCATTTGCAACAACATGGATAGAGCTAGAGAGTATAATGCTAAGCAAAATAAGTCAGAGAAACACAAATACCATGTGATCTCACTCGTATGTCAAATTTAAGAAACAAAACAAACAAGCAAAGAAGGAAAAGAGACAAACCAAGAAACAGACTCTTAACTGTTGAGAACAAACCAATGCTTACCAGAGGGGAAGTGGGTGGGAAGACGGGTGAAATAGGTAATAGGGATTTAAAAATACACTTATTATGACGGGGGAAAAAAAGAAAGGGGAAAAAAAGAAAAAAAAAAAGAATTAGCCTTGGGCACAGAACTAAACAGTATCTGGACAGTTCAAATCTTCCTCTTGCCACCTTTTCCACATCCAAAAGCCAAACCATTCCTTCCTCTTCAACAGGTTCAGGTCCTCTACTGGGCTGCCTGCTCTCCCAAAATTGGGTCTTAGACCCTCCATTAAAATGGTGCCCATCTTGTGTCATATTCCCTCAAGTTTTGGCTATGTAGCAAACGGCTATACCAATTAACATAACACAATTAGCCTTTTAGCCCCTATAGATTATCATTTAACATGACAAACCTGGAAATACAATATATAACCTAAAGGAGTAAATTACTGAGGTTGGAATTTGATACTCTAAGACATACCAGTAAAGGATGGCAAAACTTTAATATAGAAACTTTATTTTAAATAATAATGGTAATGAGGATGAGAATGATAATAAAAGTGGTAATACTTCCTCTTTCACTATGCTAATTCCATATAAACTCTTGATCCATGTGGCATTTGAACAAATCATTAATACCAGAAAAAATGTAAATGGCATAATTTTAGGTATTTCATTTTCCTTCCTTCAATCTAATACTCAAAAGACCCAAATAATAAAAGAAAAAAAATAAACTTTGGAAAATGGTCCTATTAAAGAGATTCAATATTAATGTCCTATCACAGGGAAGGAGTTCTACAAAGACAGTAAGTACTTTTAATCTGTTGAACAAAGCATTTCATGGACAGTTTTACTCTAGTTCTAACAAAACACACTTGCAGCTCTTTTTTAATTTGTAATAGATAATAGCTCTCCATCATCTATCAGAAGACATCAGACTCTTCTGCCATCCTAGATCCCCCATTTTTCACTTCCACGTAACTCACCCATGTGTCTCTGGCTACAGACCCCCATATACAGTTCTCCTCACATTAGCACTGTACCTGTATCTTGCATATACTGCTCATTTAAAAAATGTATTCAATGATGAATCTTTATCGAGACCCTTTTCCAATTCTTGGTCTTGAGCTGTATGAGCACAGGGTGAGACTCCCAGATGCCCAACACAGAACAGTTACTGGGACACCAGAGAACTGAGCTGAGCAAAGATTTCAGAGACTACACAAAAATGGATTTTCAGTAGGCAACTATATTCCATGCCACATCTACTTCTTTGCCTACCAAGATTAAGACCCCACTATGTGCCATGCACTAATGCTAGGTGTTAGGGATATAGCAGTAAACAAACTGACTAGGTCCTGGTCCTTATGATGAGAAATCTAAGTAAATGGGTAGGGTTGGGAGAGGGATAAGGAATAGTGAGGAAGAATTAATGGTCATTTGTTGAAGCCCAAAAGCAAGAGACAGTATGATGCCCACAAGAAACTAATCTGATTCTTTTGAAATTTATTACTAAAACCTCTTCTAACTTTACTGTGCCCATACCTTCTCTAATTGATCCTATCTGTGCTAGATGATCGATTTGATCTTATCTCCTCCCTGGAACCAGAAGTCAAGGTAGTAGGTAAAGATCATTAAGAGGAGTTATGGTCAAGTAATATGAGAAACTGTCTTTGTTATAAATTAAAAATGGAAAAAATGAGACTCCTGGGTGGCTCAGTTGGTTTAAGCATCTGCCTTTGGCTCAGGTCATGATCCCAGGGTCCTGGGACAGAGTCCCACATTGGGCTCCTTGCTCAGCGGGGTGCCCGCTTCTCCCTCTGCCTGCTGCTCCCCCTGCTTGTGCTCTCTCTCTCTCTCTGACAAATAAATAATAAAATCTTTTTTTAAAAATGCAAAAAAAAATAGAAATGTAAAACAAAATATAGCAAAGTTTGGGAAAATAATTTTTCTAATCTTGAGATAGAAAAAGATTTTATAAGTATGATATAAAATTCTTAAGGCATTTTAAACAGTCAATAATCTGATTAATAAAATTCAAAAACTTCTACATTTGGGGCGCCTGGGTGGCACAGCGGTTGGGCGTCTGCCTTCGGCTCAGGGCGTGATCCCGGCGTTATGGGATCGAGCCCCACATCAGGCTCCTCTGCTATGAGCCTGCTTCTTCCTCTCCCACTCCCCCTGCTTGTGTTCCCTCTCTCGCCAGCTGTCTCTATCTCTGCCAAATAAATAAATAAAATCTTTAAAAAAAAAAAAAAAACTTCTACATTTGATGAGAATGGTCATAGCAAATTCAAATGACAAACTGGGGAAAATATCTACAACTCATATCACAGATATAAATTCCCTAAATTATAAAGTGCCTATAAATCAATATGGAAAAGATCAATACTCTAACAGGACAATGGGCTAAAGGAATCACAAGTGGTCTTTTTGTATATGAAAATATGTTCTACCCCACTCTTAAGAAAAATGGTAATTAAAACTCCAAAACGCCATTATTTCATTTGTTTAGAAAGACCAGGTAATCTGAGGACACACGAGTCAGGGAAAATGTGTAAAAAACAGGGGTTTCTCATTATAGTCTTCAGAGACCTAAACTCCTAACAGCACACACCCTGCCATTTCTAGGACCTGGCCTTTATCTTCACGGCCCAGAGTAGCTAGAAGCCTGTCATTTCATGTGCATTCCAAGAAACATACTTCCAGAACTAAGGAGACTTCTCAGAAGTACTACACAACACTTCTCCTTACATCTCGATGATCAAGCATTAGTTATGGAGTCACAACTAACTGCAAAGGAGTCTGAGACCCTTTTAGCTTGATTTCAATGAGCAGCTAAACATGACAATTGAAACATAAAATGGATCTTTGATAGACAACTAACATTCTCTGATACATCTATTTCTTTGCTGACCAAATATTTATACATACTAATTGTCATATATAAAACACAGTAGAGGAGTCAACTCTCAAGCCTCATCTAGACACTGCGTCCAGGTCAAAGTTCAGAAAGTGTGGGAAATGTGCACCTCCCATCTGCTCCAGATGGCTCTCCATGGTCCAGCAACCTAAGAACTTAAAGACAAGTTACTTCCCCCAACTTACCCAGTATACAAAAAGGAGGCATACGAGCAAGATAACCACACTAAAACTGTGATTCAGAAAAAGAGAGAAAGGAAAATCTGCTGTGGTCACTGGTCTGCAGCAATATGAAATTCCATGAGGCGGAAATAGAAACTTCCTTTCCTGGATGTTTCTGGGGGGGGCTTCAGTTCTGCTTTCTAGGAAACTCCTTCTGGGGCCTCTAGTTTTGCTCCGTGGGAGCTTCTTTCTAGTCTCTGGTCTTACCCGCAAAATGCACTAGGGAACACCAGGGAGCTGCTGGTTTTCTGTTAGCACTACAAGTCTGTTTTCCTCAGGGAAAAAAAAAATGTCTTTTTTCCGTTTCCATACCCTCTTCCTTACTGCCTCCTTTGGACTGTCCTTGACACAACAGGAAAGAAAATGCTGCGGTACCTTTCTTTTCCATCAACCCAGTTTTGAGTAAACCTCGGATTATTTACCTTTTAATATCTTTTCTTCTTACAGGAAAGAAAGGGAACATCAATTCTAACTTTCCTATTATAATTCATCTGTCAATCTCAGAAAACCTTTATACATTTTATTCAAAAACATCTGTTGAGCACCTACCACGTGTGATACACTAAGGATCCCAGGTTCAAGGAGATCCTGGTCCCCATCTTGGTGTGGTAGTTACAGGGTATGTATAATCGACAACACTTATCAAAATATACATTTAAGATCTGTTCATCTTATTGTATGTAAAATATACCTCAATAGAAATGGGGCCATTCAAGGAAAGATAATACAAAGAAATGTTTAAGGTTTGTTGTAGCTGACATAGTAATTTTGAATAAGTTAAATTTAGGATGTGAATGTGACTACTCCATGTGCTGCTGTGTACAGGGTCCCGGATATTGGGTAAAGTACATGGGTCCTCTAGGGAACTTGAAATGTTAACACTTTACAGTTGTTGTAATTGTCTATTGTATCATTTCATCAGTTGCAAAAATTATTTTTAAATGTGGCATGTATCAGTACCAAAATCGTAAGGGTTTGATTCTGGGTTCAAATACAAGCTTTCTCTGTGATTGAGGGGAAACAACCCCAGTCTGTATCATCTGCCAAGTGGAGAGAATGCCCTACTTCACAGGATTGTTGTGGCAACTGATTAAGTGCCAAGGGAATAGCAAACATTCCCTTTCCCAGGTTACCTCCTCCCAACATCTTTTGATGTCAAGTCCTTGGCCAGGATTGTATTACCAATTACGGCTAACACAGAGAAAAATACTGGTCCTTTACAATGATCCATGTTATGCAAGTTTCCAGTTCTCGAAGCATTTTAAACTTACTACATACAATCCCACAATTCATTCATTATTCTTATTGAATATCTACTATACTAGCACCTGCGCTAGCCTCTAAAGATACAAACACTGTCCTGCACTTACGAAGTTTACAATCTAGGAGTCAATTATTTATATGCACACACATACAAAATCAGGTGGGTTAAAAGTTCTCTGAAAAAGCTAAGATGAAGATAAGAAAATGATGGGGGAACGGTGTAGAGTTTGCTATTTTACATAAGGGTGTAAAGGGTCCCAAACAGGCATAGTTTGCTATTTTACATAAGGGTGAAAGAAGCCCTTTCTGTCAAGGTGACACATAGGCAGAGATTAAAGACAGGAAGCCAAGCTTGTGGACATCTGGGAAAAGAGCTCCAACAGAGAGAAGAGCAGCTCAGACACTAAGGTACATACGTGTCTGGCCTTACTGAGGAACAAGAGATCAAAACAGCAAGAGTGCAAGTGAACATGAAGGGAAGAGTCCTAGGCAATGAAGAGATCAAAGGTGTACAAAACCAGATTTACAGTCTCATAGGTCATGAGAAGTAAAAATTTAGAATTTTATTCCCAGTGATAGGAAGCCACTAGAAAGTTCTGATGAGCATGTGATGTAATCTTTTAAAAGGATCACTCCTGGGTGGTTCAGCGGGTTAAGCATTCAGCTCTTGGTATCAGCTTGGGTCTTGATCTCAGGGTTCTGAGTGCAAGCCCTGTGTTGGGCTCTATACTAGGTGTGGAGCCTACATAAAATAAAGTAAAAAATTTTGAAAAAATTAAAGGGTCACTCTGGATATGAAGTAGAAAACAGACTTTAAAAGTGTAGGGGAAGGAGGAAGACTTCTGTGAGTCTAGGGCAGCAGCTCTCAAACCTGAGTTGTGTCAGTCTTCTGGAGGACTTCCTGAAAAACATACTGATCACACAAAAAAGCTGTACACAAATGTTTGTAGCACCTTTATTCCTAATAGCTAAAAACTGAGAACCCAGATGTCCTCCATGTACATCCATACCATGGAATACTACTCCGGAATAAGAATGAATAAGCTGATAACACAACCTAAATGACTCAACAAATGAACATGCTAAATGGAAAAAGCCAATCCCAAAAGGTTATTTATTTATTGTGTAATTCCAATCATGTAACTTTCTTGAAATGATGAAGTTATAGATACAGACAACAGATTACTAGTTGCCAGGGATTAGGGATGGGGGTCAGGGGGTGGGGGAGGAGGGTTGACTATAAAGGACACCACGAGGCATCCCCAGGGTGATGGAAAAATTGACTCATCAATAATCAATACCCTGATATTGCACTATAGTTTTACAAGTCACCATTGAGGGAAACTAGGTAAAGGATATAGGGATCTTTCTGTAACATTTCATGCAACTCCACGACTATCTGGAAATAAGTTAATTCAAAATAACGGCTGATGTAATTAAATCGCAGAGACTGCTAGGCCTCACCCTGTTTCCAGACCTGAAAATGTACACTTACAACAAATTTCTAGGTGATGCTAGTCTGGGAACAGCTATAAGAACCACCAATTTAGGAAATAACATCTTGGGGCAAATACTGTTATTCCTATTTTATGGAAGAAACTGAAGCCTCAAGATTAGGTGACTTCACCAAGGGCTAGGAACTAAGTGGCAGGGCGAGGACTCAAACCAGATCCTATCAGCCCAGTGTTTTTGCCTAAGCAAATCACGGTGAGAAATAATCTGAATTTTAGGGACTCTCCAGTGTCTTGCAGAGAAGAGACCAATGCTTGTTGGATTGCACTGCCCTAAAAATGAAAATTCTATAAAATGTTAGCTTAGTTGTAAACATCTCACAAACTTTAAGATACACACACACATTCAAGTGTGTAGTGGTCTTAGATCTTACCTGTGCTTTGAACAAGTGCTTAAACTCTGTTCCTTCGCTTCCCCAGATAGAAGATCAAGGAACTAGTCCCTCCCTACTTAACTCTGGATTTCTCACTTTAAAATCTGCTGGGTTTTTAAAGACAGCTACAAGTTAACCCTCAATGAACACAAAACCAGTTATGTTTGCTATCCATGTTAGTATTTTATCAAAATGGACACCTGACATAGTTTTACTTTCTCAATCTCAATTTCTGAAAATCCTGAGCAAGAAAGGGGAGTTAATGTGCACCACAATTCTAACTAAACAGGAGTTCATGAACACTAGAATTTAGCCAGGGCCAGGGGGGCACATTCTTAAGCAATTCTATGGGATTTAAAAACTAGTAAGTTTTTAGCAAAATCATCACGTGCCTAGATTCATAGAGATGTTGAAGCAATTACATTAAGTGCCTGCCAAAAATGACTTTCCTGCAGTTAGCTTTCAAGAATTTCACTTTAAAATCCCCTTATGCAATGAGCCTCCATAACAGTCTCCTACATTTCCATGGTAAAGTTAGCAAAACTTGAGGAAATAGGCTTAGTTAAGAGGGTTTTACATCAGAAATAAGGAAGAATTTTCTGGGAATGACAGCTCTAGTCACCTGAGATTACATTCATGATCATTGTCTACTTAAAACACTGGATGTTTAAAATGTTCAAGCCAATGGGCTCCTCCTAAATGGTATCATATCTTATTTCAGGCCTACTTTCCTCCATTAATTACAATCCCCAAAACTAAGTAAATAGAGCTATTTTGTTAGATTTATGGAAAAAGCTAAATTGAAACAGGATTCAAATAGGTATAGGTATAGGTCCCAGGAAACCAGGATCTGGTACTGAAAACGAATTCCCATTAACTGCTTTAGTAGAAAGTGCTACTATTCTATGTTAACTATCCGTGGGCTCTTGCCCAGACAGCTCTAGATTCCAAACACCAGTGAGAGAAATCTTAGACTCATTTAACTGACAGATAAATCAGACACACAACTCCCCAAAGCCATCCCCATCCACTACCAACAGAGCCACAGAACCTGTTTCTTTCAGTGACAACTTTACTCCAATGACACGCAGAAAGGGCCAGTTCACCACAAACTGAAAACTGTCTCTACTTTTACTACCTTAGAAAGTCCCAGAGGGAGTTATTAATTCAACGCAAAAGTAGAATCCACTTGTTAAGTGAATGGCCAGGAATTAACTTGAAAGTTCTATTTCTTAAAGTAGCATCTAGGCACATATATAGATTCATTGTAAGTACAAAAGGCTAAATTTTTACCCAGTAGCCCATTATGTTTGATTCAAAAAGGACTCAAGACATAACATTGTTAAAAACATTTATTTTGATACAATCTATGATAAATAAGTCAGTAGAGGTTCCACTCTGCCAGACTCATCTGAGAAGAGCCCTGTGCCATTCAACTGGTGAATGTCTGAACGACGTCCCATCTCTTATCCAAGCCAGAGCGCACACCTTCCATGTTGTTCCTGTCCATTGATTGCTTCCAAATCCAGATGACCTTTATCCCCAAAGTAAGCTAAAATATTTGTGAAGAGGAGAAATAAATTAAACCCCAAAGTAAAAACTTAAACACAGTTTAAGAACGAGAAGATTTTATACATTTATGTTTGTGTTTACTCATCAAATTCAGAGATACTGTAAGACAAGGATCAATCTCATTGAGCAAAAAAATCAAGAGATATGTATTTAAGGAAATACAGGTTTGTTACTTTTGAGTGTGGTTAGCTATATAAACAAAAAGGAAAATACAAGCTGAGGTCTGTCAAAAGATAAATGATTAATGATTTTCATTAACACGAAGGACTGACGAACCCACAACGTAAAACTATATCATTATTAGACACCACATCAGTAAAACTGAAAATAACATTTACTGAATGCTTTCTATGGGTCAGTACCATGTAGAAAGTTCCCAACTCCCAATTATGACCTTTATTGTAAATACATAGAAACCAAGGCTTTGAGATGGTTATCCATCTTAAGTGGCAGAGTGATGTAACAAAGGTGCATTTTTTTTTTTTTTAAAGTACGGTCCATGCCACGGTGTTGAGCCCAATGTGGGGCTTGAACTCATAACCCTGAAATGAAGGGGTGAGATGAGATCAAGAGTCAGACGCTGAACTGAGACACCCAGGTGCCCCTGACCCAGGTGCTCTTAACAATTACAACACACACGTCCCAGGAGCTATTATTAGTCTTCATTTCAGCCTCAACTCTTACCTCAAAGATTCTAGCCACTAACTAGCCCAAATTCCTAAACTATTTTCTTACTAAGCAACAGGATTCTGGAGGAAGACAAGAGGTATTTTATTTCTAAGTCTTGCTGATTAAAAATGTGGTTTCTAGTAATATGTCACATAAACTAAAACTGCATTACAAAATGGTAACTTGAACATTCTATGAATTTTTTTTTAAGTATTTGCCTTCGCCTGGGAAAAAGCCCAGCATCCATCTATTTCCAATTTTCAAAAGTGTATTAAAATCTCCCATTAAATGCCAAGTATTTTTGCATACAGTTAAGATATAAAAATTAACTATTCATCTGTTAAGGTCTCCTTCTCAGGGGTAATGAGCATCCAAAATAAAGACAAAAGAAGATCTTCCTTGGCCTTACACAGACTATGTGAACAAGTTTTCTCTTAGTTAACCTCAGTGTTCATATATTTTGCCTAAATAATGTTTTACTAATTACTGCCCCATGTTCATTAAAGTACTGCATTTTGTATATGGATTCATATCAACATTTGCTGACCACAGATAATGCACTATCTGGGTGAAAGAGGACACTAAGACCAATATGGTCCTAATCCCCAGAAACCCAACAACTTAGCAAGGGAAGCAGACCAGTAAATCACAAACTATATTTAGATAAGTATTATATAAGTAAATTTACATATAAACAATAAACTGGACATTAATGAACAATAAATTTTATATTAACAAAACACTCACACTAATAAAAATCCTAGCAGGTATCATTCTCTCCCTTTCAGGCTCCAGTACAGGCAACCCAGGAAGGCCTCTCCAGTCAGCCTCCAAAGCACAAGCAGCATGGTATATGAAATTCTAGAACTGAATAACCCTTGCCAGGCACTCAATCGATTCTTCCCTAAATTGCAAACACCCCTGGAAGGAAACCAGAAGATGCCCCTAATGATAGAAAAGAATTTAAAGAGCACCAGAGAGGAGGGCAGCACTAAGAAGACATATGGTGAAGAAATTAAAAAGCAGGAGGTGGCTGCTCCATCCAGACTGCAACTTTGAAGCATCAACTCCTGGTGGGATAACTGAAGCCAAAAAGAAGTACAATAGAAGGGCACATTCTATTCCCACCTCTGGAGCCTGGGTCACCTGGGGCACAAAAAATGCTATTTCCCAGCTCACAGATCCAGTCTAAAAGTCCTACCACAAGGTGCAATGCTGTATTAATTCCTGTCCAAAAAACCACCAAGAGGTCAGAGTCATTTAATTAATTCAACTCCTGTTGGCAGCTACTTAGGTGATTACGGGATATAACGTAATGTAAATAAGCAATAAGCATAACATAAAGCAGAGAACGACGCACACAAACGAGTATTATGGGAACACAAACACTGGAGAGGTTTCAGCTAGAAGGGGGAAAAGATTTAAGGAAGGGATGACATTTGAGATTGGGCTTTTCTAGACATAGGTTTTCATCAAGTGGAAACAAGGGAAAGAACATTCCAAGCTAAGGGAACACAAGCACTGGGACAAAGGTAGGAAAATATAGTTTATTCTGGGATTAGCATGCAGCATCTTGTAGCTGGAGCGAGTTCTCACAAGAGAAAGAAGTGAGGTAAAGAAGATGACACAGAAAAGACTAAAATCACTATTAACAGTTTATTACATATTACTTGCCATGTACTCATTATACTTTATATACAATATTCTTACTCAATCCTCATGAAAACTTTATGAAGTAGACATAATACCCAACTTATAAAAGAGGAAACTTCACTCTAGAAAGGCTAATGGCCTTTTGGGAAAAGGTATTTGATGATAATCTGCAGTACTTGGAAAATGTTCACACTGCTTGACCAGGTAGTACCTTCTCTGATGTTTTTTGAAGATTTCCCTATGAAAATAAGTGCTCTGAGGTCAACCAGGTAGTAAATAGCAGATACATTACCTCAAGTAATCATTTTACAGTTCAAAAGGGAGAGGCTAAGAAAAAAGGAACTTACTAGAGATCTCTGAAAGCAGTTTTAAGAAGCCAAACCATAAATGCTTAAAGGGAGAGGAAAATGAAGAAAGAAGCAGTGAGTGAAGACCATTTACTGAAGAACTTTATCAGGGAAAAAGAGAGTGACTTCAGAAATGGACAAACTGAAGGGCACCTGGCTGGCTCAGTCAGTAGAGCGTGAGACTCTTGATCTCCAGGTTGTAAGCTCGAGCCCCAGACTGGGTGTAGATACTACTTAAAAATAAAGTTTAGAAATGGACAAACTGAGGGCACATACAGTGGAAACTTATGAGAAGAAAACCCCTTCCTCTGAGAAAGGAGAGGCCTGTAAGGCAGAGGGGGTGAAGGAAATTCATATCAGATGGCACCACGCTAAGAAAAGAGGTAAGATTATCTGGGGGAGCCCACATGACCCAGTGGAAAGAGCATAGGCTTTGGAAACAGACATACCCCACCATCCTACCAACTTCGTAACTTGCTCTGAAGTACATAAGTGACAAACTAAAGATACTGTATATAAAGCACCTAAAACGGGCTAACCCATTGTAGGTAACTGCTATAGATATTACTATTACTTTCTGCCCAGTCTAGAAAAAAAGTGGCTTAGAGTAGGAGTTTGAAGAAACAGAAAACCTAGAATAGCCAGTGCAAAGTCTATTAGGGCAATTCACAAGAAAGGTCTGGAAGACAGAGGACCAAGACGAAATCGCATAGCACTTGTGCAGGTCCTGGTCATCATCGTGCCACAAATATCAGTCCTTCCTAAAAAGCAAACCTGCCTGTTCAGATTCTGCCTCTATATATATATGTATATGCACACATACAGCTTTCACAAGTATACATACATACATACACTTGTGAGTTACATGAGTATGTATAGTGTGTAAGTGGGTGTGTGTATGAGGTTTTCACAAGTGCTTATCTAACAATGGCAAGGCTGTTTCTGAGAAAGAAATCTGACAACGCATTTTCAGGGTCATAAATGTTCATACACTTGACTTATTACTCCCATGAGAATATGTCATAAGGAAATAAACCAAAACCTATAAAATCTATCTAAAAATGTTCACTATACTGTTATGTAAAAACTACTGAAAAACTTAAGTGATCAACAAGTTAAAAATATATGGGATATCAACTGTAATTTTAGGTGAAGAAAACAAAATTCTACATATTCTTGTCAAAATGATCTAAAAGGCTATATTTATCTGAAGACAAAACAGAAATATGAGTAATTAAAAAGAGTTCATCCACCTTTCAAAGTGGTAGGATGATAAACTTGTTGTTTTTCTTGTAAATGTTGTAAATGTTTCATTATGGTTATAACATGGTACAGTAAACGCAAATAGGAAGCGGAGAGAAAGTAATTACCTGATAACACAAGCTAGACTGGTCTGCAAACTACTGCAGTTTCCCAACAGCCCAAAATCATACTGACTAGTACAACTCCATTACAATGCCTACCACTACGACTCTTTTGCTTCCCAGTGATTCAGCACTAAGAGATGAACATTTGCCCTGAAATGTTTATTTGTTAAGAACAGTACCTCAAAACAGTTGGTTCAGGCATTCCAGGATCTGCACCCCTCTTGAATCCTAGGGGAAGAAGGAGGAGGAGAAAGAGAATAAATAGTAATTAAAACCATAACAGATAAAACATTTATCATCAAGACTTTCCAAATCAACCTAGGGTAGCTTGAATGATCTACTAGCACCATTTAAATGTACCTGTGTGTGCTACAGAACAGTCTTGAATTTTAACTAGAGTATGAGATTATGCCCAGGACTAATCAGTAGGGAGGACAAATAACCTGATTGTTATTATATACACAATTAGCACCACAGCCCTAAGCATGCACTTTCACTCAGTCATCACCCAGAAAAAAAGATGACACAACTACTAAATGATACTGGCTAAAAGACTACAAAGAGCAAAAAGATTTTTTTTAAAACTACATTTTTAAAAAAACAATTGAGGATATCTTATTTTATCCCCTACAAACCTCTTTTTATAAAGCACTGAAAGATCGGAAGAAAAAGGTGAAAAAAACCAAGTTATTGTTTAACAACCTAATTAAGTCAACACTTTTATTACAAGTATGACTAAATAAGCCTTTTACCATTTAAAATACATTTATTAACTAATTGGATAACATATATGATAATTTGCTGATTAAAATTAGTTAGCATCAAGAACTGTGGGGGTATGAAATTTTTTTTTTTTTAATTTTATTTTATTATATTGTGTTAATCACCATACAGTACATCCCCAGATTCCGATGTAAAGTTTGATGCTTCCTTAGTTGCGTATAACACCCAGTGCACCATGCAATACGTGCCCTCCCTACTACCCATCACCAGGCTATCCCCTTCCCCCACCCCCTCCCCTCTGAAGTCCTCAAGTTTGCCTCTCACAGTCCATAGTCTCTCATGTTTCATTCCCCCCTCTGATTACCCCCCTTTTCTTTAACCCTTTCTTCCCCTACCGATCCTCCTAAGGAACTGTGGGGGTATGAAATTTTACTCCATTTTCAGACAACAAAGTAGGCTGCCAGTTTCACAGATGCTGGTAGAAGATACAAGATCCTGAGTCAGAAACAAAGGAGAGTTTATTACTCCCAGCAGTAACAACAGTCAGAATGTCATCATTTTTAGAAGAACCCTGAGTTAAGAGAACCAGTTTTTTGTAATGGGCAGTGAGCACTGTCTACCCTTTGCTCTAAAAGGAAATACTATCTTCCAAGGCTGTTCACTCCACAAACATCCTTAAAAAGATAATATGGAACAAAGAGTGGTCAGGACCTCTGCTCAAAAGATTCAAAGAAATTCAAGACACCACGGAAAATGGTCTTCCAAGAGGTGATTCATTAAAATCTTGTGTTGGTCAATGTCCAAACACACTATTTATCATGTCACCATCTGTTCTACTTTATAGCACTGTATTTCCACGTACTCCCTGAAGCCCTAAAAGTTATGTATAAACCTAAATTACACAAGAAATTCAATCCAGTTGTAGGTTTTTGTGAGAGCTAAGGTGGAGAAGAAAAAGAAACTACCTGGGAACTAGATTAGACACAAAATTAAATTTCTATGACGTGAAAAGAAAAAGACAATGTTTAACAAGGAAGTACTAAAAAGATAGCTCTAACGTTACTTCCGAGCTAGAAGCTAGGGTGAAAATCACCATAATGGTAGTCCTAAGAAAGAGAATACAGTGTACACAAAAAGAAAAATAAACTCTCGGGTGGGGGAAAAAAATTCTCTTCAAACCAGAGCCCTGATACACAGAATGTAGTAACTAGCTACACCTTTCTGCCTGTAGAAAAAGAATCACAAAAAAGGGAGAGGGAGGATAATGTAGATGTAAAGAATTATAGAGCAGCAAAGAAACCAGAGGGACCAAGAAGGCAAGAGTAGGCTAAAAAAGGACCTCCCCTTTTTGTTGTGTGTATGGGAAACCCATACACACAACAACGGAAAAAGGAGGCACAAAGAAGGGGAAGGATCAAAGTCCCCATATCTTTCTTGGCTAAAAGGAGAGCTAGACCTAGTGTTTGACTAGCTAAACTGGGCCCTTCTACGATTACATGAAAGCTTGTGGAGGGGAGAAGGGGGAACACAGCCTCTAAGAACAGGCTATCATAATTAATGTGTGCTAACCCTGGACTCCTACACAAAGTTGCTAAAATCTAGGCGAACAATGTTTAAAAAAAAAAAAAAGCATTTGAAATAGATAGGAAAAAGATCTTTTTAAGTCCTGATACTGAAGTATCCCCAGATTACCAGTTGGCTTGCATTTCATGGGGAAATCTGAGCCACAGCGACCTGGAAAACATCCAGCATAATCAAAGGCTCTGTCAAGACTAAGAGTGACTGTACTTTATCTTGAACAATGCATGACACCTAAAATAAATAGGAAGCAGCACCTTGTTAAAAATCAAAGTGTTTTAAAAGTGTGCAATTTAGTTTTAGAAAATTTCAAACTTTATGCCCAACTGACAGAGCTGGGGCTTTTTCCTTTCCACTGTACACCTGAAACTAACATTGCGTCAACTATACTTAAAAAAAATTAAAAAGGAAAAACTACTCTAGGTTAGAAATAGGATCAAGTCCCAATGTGCAGCCTTAGGTGAAAATATTTGCCTGAGCACTTACAAACCTTTGTGGTAGGGCATGGCATCATGCTTCAGAGTAAGTGCCCTTATGTTCCATTACTTGAGTTCAAAGGTCCCCACTTAACAGTGGGGTCTTCAGCAAGAACAAAATTTCTCTATGACTCGATTTCCTCACCTATAAAATGGGATCTATAACAAAAATCATCGAAACCCTTCATTGTACAGCCGAGAAGCAGAGAAATCTAACAACTAATGTCATAATCATACTTCAAGGCAATGGCATACCCACGAGGTCTACAGGCCTCTTTCCACTTAGAACCACCTGAAGAGGTGAGGAAAATGCCACGAAAACCCACCTAATGACAGAGTGAATGAGTCGCTTTCAAATACATGAGGTCGTCTAACTCTCCCCAAAATCCTCAAAAGTAGGTCACCTCCATTTTGCAAATGGAAAAACAGAATGGGAGGGATTACGTGACTTGTTAAAGACCATAAAAAACAATAAAGAACAGACGAAGGCGAACTCAGTTTAGACCGACCCCACTAACTACACAACATCTAAGGACGTGCACGGCGTGGTCGGGTCTTGCTCTTCCGCCCTAGAAAGCCAAAAATGGAGACAAGGCCTCCGCACACCCTTCCTCCCGGCTCCTCCCAGGTTCTTCTCCTACTGACCCAGGTAAATCACGAGAGGAATAAAGCCCCAGCGGATAGCAAACTGGCCGCCCTTAAAAAGCTGCTGCAGCCTCTGCTTGGCCTCCTTGCTCAGCTTCACCATGGCGACGGCCGGGGCGGCGCAGCGAAGACTCTGAATAACCACCAGCAGCGTAGGGAATCCGCGAAAGAAAGGAGATGCGCTTGCGCCGAGCACGGCATTTACGGCAGGAGTCGTGAGCCTCGCCAGCAGAGGTCGTAATTCACCTCCCGTCCGGACCTGCCTCTCCCCTCTACGGCGCCACCTGCGGACGGCGCGTGCGTTTCTGGTTTTCCCAGCTCAGTGTCTCATCTTTACATTCCCTACGTTTTAGGAATCACGTGTTTTTGATGATTGCGGGATTGTGAGGGTAGTGCCCTTCAGCTTCCTTCAGCCTGAAACGCCCTTTTTCCTCCCAGAGTCTTACCCATTTTTTAAAGTGCACCTCCAGGTGTTCCTTGCCTGACATACGAGGAACATTAAATTCAAAAGGAGTGTGTTTTAGTCCTCTTAGCTGACTTGCTGTGTAATCTTGGACAAGTCACTTAACCTCTCACAGTGTCAGTTTCTTCAAGCGAAGGCTGAACTGGACCCTGTCCATGTTTTCTTTGACTCCCGCGGTGTTTGGTTTTTTTTATTTGTTTTGTTTTAACATTATAAATTATTTGCCAACATTTTAAAGTTTGGGAAATTACACATGGAAATCTGCACTTTTACACTTTTACAAGAAGCTGGCAGATCATTGCAACAATCAGCGGGAGTAATTGGGAAATGACACACCTATTCACCCATCTTGTCCTCATTGGTTTAGAATTGCAGTGGTTCTCACCCGCGGCTTCCCATAAAATTCACCTGAGGAGATTTAAAGACATACTCCTGGCAATTCTGATTGCTTAGGGGTAGGATCTGGCCATTGGATTGCCATTGAAGTTTTCCAGGTGATTCTAATGTGTAGCCAGCATTGCCAACTTTTGATTCAGTAACTGCCTGATCACTGTTGTTATTTGAGCTTTTGACCTAGCTAGGACTTATCGATTTCTAAAGCTGTAAGAGATTTTTAAGGCCTTGTCCCTGAGGTTTTCCTGGATTATCCCCAAGATACATTGTATCATTTTCTGTCAAACTCAGAATGTGCCCAGTGGCACCTGAAAATTTCCCCTGGCTTTATGGCTATTCCTGTGCTTGGCTCATCTTCATGATAATAACCTGTGACTGCTGTATGTGTAAAATGAGAACTACTATATATATATACATACACACACGTACACACATACACAAGGAAACTTTCTAATATTTTTATCCAAATGCCTGATACATAAGTAGTAAAGATATATTTCTGTCAGTTGAGCTTAACAAAACCGAAGTCATATGCCTTCATCAAACATACATTGAGCCTTACTGTATGCTAGGAACTAGAGATATAAGATTGTGTTTAAAGGCATCCCCCTTAAGAATTTCATATTTGAGTGGAACAGACAAGAGTAAATAGATGATTCCAGTGCCATGTGAATGTGCTAAGTTCCATAATAAAGTTATACACAACATGATGGGAAGACAGATGAATTTTAGGAGGGGAGAGCTAGCATTGTGAGCTGAGATGGTCAGAAAAAAATTCATAGAGAGCATGGAACTTAGCTGGCCTTGATGAGTGTTTACAGGTACAGAAATTCAACTTTATCTCTGGAGGTAGAGATTGACTCCCTTTCTTCAGACTTGGCCTCTCCAGTTTTCCCTCCAAACTTAATATCCTGCTGCAAAACTTCAGTACTAAATCATTAAAAGACATATAAAAAGCACTCATAAGAGATTCCTCTCCTGTTATAGTAATAATCACCCTCTATTTGTTACTATATGGATAGAGAGAAAGAAAAACAGAGAAATATACTCCAAACTCTTTGCAGTAATAGTTATTTCAGGGAACAAGGGAAGGAATTACTGGAAATCTTCAGTTTCCATGTATATATCTGTAGTGTGTTAATTGCTTTTCATAATATGCATATGCAACCTTTATCAAAAGAAAAAATAGGGGCGCCTGGGTGGCAGAGCGGTTAAGCGTCTGCCTTCAGCTCAGGGCATGATCCTGGCGTTATGGGATCGAGCCCCACGTCAGGCCTCTGCTATGAGCCTGCTTCTTCCTCTCCCACTCCCCCTGCTTGTGTTCCCTCTCTCGCTGGCTGTCTCTATCTCTGTCTTATAAATAAATAAAAAAATCTTTAAAAAAAAAAAAAAGAAAAAATAAAGGTAGATTTTAAAACAAAATAAAACCCCCCAAGGACTCCCCATTGCCTTTAGGACAAAAGATTAAAGATCCATGCCACAACCTCCATGGTCCTTGAAAGTATCATATTCTCTCTCATCTCTGCTGTTACCTCTGCCAGACATGCTTTCCCACAACCTTTTCTTTTTTAAGAGCCAGTCAAGTATCTCCTCCAAGAGTAATTTCCTTTGACTTACTCCTGCTCCTGTCTAGGGCAAGTCGAACACTCTGTTTTTCTGTGTTGCCACTTTTGAGTTGATTTTTTATTATTTAAATGCCTATCTCCCCAAGTAGATCATAGCTAGAGACTCTGTCTCATTAATCTTACATCCCCAATGACTGTATTTATAAACACTTGTAGAACTGGTGAATGAATTTCATCAGGAACTAACAGCCTTAGGTAATCACGCTGCTTAATCAGCCACAGAGCGTGTATCTAAAATGCTTATTTGTAAATTTACAATTAGAGATATCCCTAGCAAAAGAACTCACATTCTCCTTCCTAGTGAGCAAGAATACTCAATTAGAAATGGTAACTTGGGCACCTGGGTAGCTCAGTTGGTTAAGCATCTGATTTTCGATATCAGCTCAGGTTTCAATCTCAGGGTCATGAGTTCAAGTCCCATGTTGGGCTCACGCTGGGTGTGGTACCTACTTAAAAAAAATAACTAATACTTAGCAGGCACTTACTATATGCATGCACTGTGCTAAGTATTCATATGCCTTAACTCATTGAATCCTCACAGCTGTATGAGGCTGTATTTTCATTCTCATTTTATAGATGAGGAAATTGAGGCAGAGGGAAGTGAAGTAAATTTCCTCAAGTTCAGATGGCTGGTAAGCAGAAGTAGGGTATAAATCCAGACACTCTTAATCCAGAACTTGAATGTCAACCACAACACTAGACTGCCTTATAGAAGAGACATAAACACAATATTAGAAGAAAAAGCCATTGTATGTTCGCAAAGAGTACGTTCCTTAAGCTGTGATAGATAAAAGAACTCTTTCCATTGTACTGGAGCAACACATATGATTAGACCAAAACCTAAAGGGATGACCAGTAACTTAAAGGAATGCTGACTGGCTGAACCAGATCAGATCCTCCCTAAGTGAGATTTGAATTCAAGACGGAAAGAAATATCAATTTGACAGAAGCTGGTAAGACAGAGAGAATAGGTGGCATGAAGCAGTAGAAGGCATGAGGAGGCAGAAGCCATGAAGTAGAGAATATTGAATTATAACGACATCATAGTCCTCAGATTGAGAATAACATGATTTCTGGGGAGAGGGAAACAAGCTAATGCCACCTAGAGTTTGTTGTATGCTGAACAACCTTCCCTTCCCAGCTTTGTTTCAAAGTTGGTAAGCCTGGCCATATCGTGGCTCCTGTTCTGTGACGTAGAGGAAAGTGGAACGAATCAATTACATTGTAACCCCTGTGGCCTCAGCTAATTATAAAATAACAGAAGAGAGGTGAAGGCATAAAGGTAAAAAAATAAGGGGGTAGGGGCACCTGGGTGGCACAGCGGTTGAGCGTCTGCCTTCGGCTCGGGGCGTGATCCTGGTGTTGTGGGATCAAGCCCCACATCAGGCTCCTCCGCTAGAAGCCTGCTTCTTCCTCTCTCACTCCCTCTGCTTGTGTTCCCTCTCTCGCTGGCTGTCTCTATCTCTGTCAAATAAATAAATAAAATCTTTAAAAAAAAAAAAAGAAAAGAAAAGAAGGGGGTAAAATTTTCAGGGTTTCAACAGCACCTTCCCATGAAAAGATGCTACTGACTCCTTTCTTAGGGGAGAAAAAACAAACAAACAAAAAACCCCCAGAAAGGATGAGATGGTTGAGGATTTTTTTGGTTGCAAGGAGGGAGAAACCTATGGAAATATGGGTCATCAAAAAATATCTGACAGCACAGCCAGGCTTCCTGGAAGAACAGGACCATTTCTTTGAATATCTATCGCCACATTAGTAAAATGGGAAGAGTAACTATCATTATGGACTGAACTGTATGCCCCCAAGTGCTTATGTTGAAGCCTCAACCCTAGTGAAGAGGTGTGGAGGTAAGGCCTTTAAGGAGGTAATTAAAGTGTGGGGTCCTCGTCTGATAGGGCTGGTGTTCTTCTAAGAGAAAAGATGCCAGAGCTTTCTCTCCACGTGCAAGCAGAGAGGAAAGGCCACATGAGGATAGAGAGAAGGGAGCTATTGGTAAGCCAAGGAGAAAGGCCTTGCCTGTCGGCACCTTGATCTGGGATGTGGAGCCTCCAGAACTGTGAGAAAATAAATTTCCATTGTTTAAGCCGCCCAGTCTGTGGTGTTCTGTTATGGCCGCCTGGGCGGACTAATGCACTACCTAACAGGGTTGCGTGTGAGAAAAATTAAATCAGAGAGTATAAATGTATTAATTAAGTACCATGTATTGGGTATCTCCCTGTGCCAGGCATTTCACAGACCTCATTTCTAGTCTTCTAATATTCATGCTCTTTATACCCCCCTCACACTGCCCGGTACATAGTTGATTTGTTGAATTTCAAATCTGAATATCAAAGTCTTATTCGCATCATATTTATAAGCCATAATTGTTTTTTATGCATTTTTCCATATATTTTTCTGGCATATTGAGTACAGTGTGTAGTAACCCCTGCTATGGATAATTATGTGTGGAGAAACAAGAAAATAAGGTACAGGGGCGCCTGGGTGGCACAGCGGTTAAGCGTCTGCCTTCGGCTCAGGGCGTGATCCCGGCGTTATGGGATCGAGCCCCACATCAGGCTCCTCCGCTATGAGCCTGCTTCTTCCTCTCCCACTCCCCCTGCTTGTGTTCCCTCTCTCGCTGGCTGTCTCTATCTCTGTCGAATAAATAAATAAAATCTTTAAAAAAAAAAAGAAAAGAAGGTACAGCCTTCCACTTAAAGATTTTATGATCTACTTCAAGTAAGGCAAGAATATTAATGTTACTTGTCCGCGTGACTAATTTTTGAAAAAGAATAACATCAAGTCAAGACAAAACAAAAGGACTCGAGTGGCAAAGCTCTGTATTTGAATCCTGGCTCTATCACTCCGTTGTGTGATCACCGTCGTGGTGTTTCTTATCTCATCTGCAAAAGAGGGTCACGAGAGTGCCCACCCTAATCAGTTACTGCAAAGATAATATGAGAGACAAGATGGCTGAAATATAGTATCTAGTGAAGATTTAGTAAAAAAAAAAAATAAGCTATTGCTGTTCATTGTTTTCTTCCTCATTCTTACTGGCTTCAGATTCAAAGATTGATCTTTTCCAGAAGTTTCTCTCTAGCTCTAAGGCTACCTATGAGGAGCCTCCTGAGATCTGGTGGCACCTGCTACGTAGGCAGCCGTAAAATGGGCAAGGGACACACTGATGCAACATGTGATAGCGTGTAAGCTCCTGGAGGAATAGGTTTTACACTGTGTCTTCACTAAATCTAAATACAGTGCTTTGTAATGGAAGGAAGTTAGCAAACATCTCTTGCTATGAAGAAAAGAATGTAGGCTAGAAGTCAAGCAGCTCTGAGTTTCGACCTGCCAGGATTTGAATCCAACTCTGTCACTTACTCAAAACGAGAACCTCAAAAACCAGCTGATAACATATCAGAAAAGCTAATTAATTCACCATGGTTACCAGGAAAATAGGGCCTGTTTTCCAAAACCCAGCCAAATATATGAGCCAAAATGAAAAAGAAAAATCATTTTTTATCATGTATCTTGTTTTCCAGAGATGTTATATTTAAAAAAATATCAATATTTGGGGCACCTGGGTGGCTCAGTCGATTAAGCCACCAACTCTTGATTTCAGCTCAGGTCATAATGTTGGGGTCGTGAGATCGAACCCCTGCAACAGGCTCCGTGCTCAATGTGGAATCTGCTTGAGATTCTCTCTCTCCCTCTCCCTCTGCCTCCCCACTCCATGCATTCTCTCTCTCTCTCTCTCTCTCCCTAAAATAAATACATAAATCTTTTTTAAAAACCCCACAGAATTGGGGGAAAAGAAAAGCATCACTGGGATCACCCTAGTGTAAGATTCTGCCAGGAAAAGGGAATTTTAGAAAACTTACATACTTAGCCACTGTCCACAAGGACTTGGTAATCTTATTTGGGGATGGAGTATGCATACCATTTACAAGACAAGAGAGTATGGATTAAGAGCAAAATGTATAGGGCAGACAAAACATTGTTATGGGAATTTGGAAGAGAGAGAAATCCCAGAGGGCTGGACTGTTGGGGGACAACATTCCAGAAGTGAGCCTGAGCTGATTTCTGATGGCTGGGGAGCAGGAAGAGAAGAACAAAGAAATGCCAGAAAGTACATGATTATGAGGAGAGAAAATGAAACACAGTAGGTGAAACAGAAAGCTCTAGGCAGGAAATAATGAGACCAAGTTATAAAAAGAACCTAAATGTCAAGTTAAGAAATTTGGATTTTAGCCAGAGAGTAACTGAAAAGCCACTAAGTATTTTAGAAGAAAAAAAAATTATAAGGTAAAACCAATTTATTTTTAGGGTTTATTTTTTTTCAATTTCCTTTTTTTTGTTGCAAAGGAAATAAATTCACACAGTCTAAATTTAAAAGGTACAAATTTCAAGGTACAAAAGGTCTCCCTCCCACTTCTGTCTGCCCATTTTAATCCCTGGAGGCAAACCAATGTTACCAGTTTCATATATATCCTTCCAGAGAAATCTGTGCACTTGGAGGCAAAGACACACAGCTCCTCCCCTCCTCTTTTTTGTAAAAGAGCTGCTACACAATTATTTACCTTGTGTTTTTCATTTAAAAATGTAACTTAAAGATTATTTTGTATGAATACTCTGAAAGATTTCTCATTTCCTTTTTAAAAATAGATGGAATGGTACCAAAGAACACACAGTTCAAATACTCTCTACCTCTTTGGCACCCTGCTAACTACCCAGGTCCTCCTGCATGCAATGCAATGTGTCTGATTTCACATATATCCTTTAAGAGATAGTCTAGATATTTGGAAGCAAATAAATACATATACATCCTTCCCTTCTTTTTAAAAATAAATAGGATTCATACTATACACTCACTATCTCAGATATTTGAAACTATTTCTTAGAAACACAAGTGAAGTATTTATATGAATTAATAGTATTGTCCCAATGTCAATTTACAGTTATGTATAAAGCTATCATTTACAGTTACATATAATGCTATCATTGGGGAAACTGGGTGAAGAGAGAATTCCTGGCACACAGGAACTTTCTGCACAATTTCTGAAACTTTTTGTAGTCTTAAAATATGTCAAAATAATAAGTATTAAGGATATTCCTGAAATACATTCGTTGGATGACTCCTTTCTGTCTGTGGATGCCGCCAAGTGAGCATTGTTGAAGTCTCCCCTCCCACTGCCATCATGTCTAAGTCAGAGTCTCCCAAAGAGCCTGAACAGCTGCAGAAGCTCTTCATCAAAGGTTTGAGCTTTGAAACAACTGATGAGAGTCCAAGGAGCCATTTTGAGCAATGAGGAACACTTATGGACTGTGTGGTAATGAGAGACCCAAACACCAAGTGTTCCAGAGGCTTCGGGTTTGTCACGGATGCCCCTATGGAGGAAGTGGATGCAGCCATGAATGCGAGGCCACGCAAGGTGGATGGAAGAGTTGCGGAACCAAAGAGGGCTATCTCAAGAGAAAATTCTCAAAGACCTGGTGCTCACTTAACTATGAGAAAGAGTTTTGTTGGTGGCATGAAAGAAGACACCGAAGAACATCATCCAAGAGATTATTTTGAGCAGTATGGGAAAATCGAAGTGATTGAAATCATGACTGACCGAGGCAGTGGCAAGAAGAGAGGTTTGCTTTTGTAACATTTGATGAACACGACTCTGTAGACAAGATTGTCATTCAAAAATACCTGGGTGGCTCAGTCAGTTGAGTATCTGACTCTTGGTTTTGGCTCAGGTCATGATCTCAGGATCTCTGGAGCCTCCACCCTGAGCGTAGAGCCTGCTTAAGATTCTCTGTGTTTCCCTCTGCCCCTCCCTCTCCCCACTCATGCTCTCTCTCTCTCTCTCACAAAAAAAAAATAAATAAATAAATCCCATACTACAAATGGTTAAAACTGTGAAGTAAGAAAAGCCCTATTTAAGCAAGAGATAGCTAGTGCTTCAAACAACCGAAGAAGTTGAAGTGGTTGTGGAAAGTTTGGTAGTGGCTGTGGAGACGGTTTTGGTGGGAATGCTAACTTCGGTCGTAAGAGGACCCTTCAGTGGGCGAGGTGGCTTTCGCGGCAGTCGAGGTGGTGGCGGATTCGGTGGCACTGGGGATGGCCATTACGGATTTGGTAATGATGGAAGCACAGCTATGGACGCAGTGGGAGCTGTAATGATTTTGGCAATGACAACAATCAAACTTCAAATTTTGGACCCACGAAAGGAGGATATTTTAGAGGCAGAAGCTCTGGCCCCTGTGCTGGTGGAGGCCAATACCTTGTCAAACCGCAGAACCAAGGCAGCTCAGGCAGTTCCCATGGCAGCAGTAACTCTGGCCATGGCAATGGGGTTCATGACTGCCAGGAAGCAAAGCTGAGCAGGAGAGGAGGGCCAGAGAAGTGACAGGGAAGCTGCCGGTTACAACAGACTTGTGATGTCAGCCTAGCACAGTGGTGGCACAGCCTCGCTGCAAAGAAGACAGGTTTCAGACAATACTCATGTGTCTGGGCAAAAACCTCGAGGACTGGATTTGTGACTAATTGTCTAACAGGTTATTTTAGTATCTGTTCTGTGGAAAGTGTAAAGCATTCCAACAAAGGATTTTTAGGCAGATTTTTTTTTTGTACCCAAGCTGTTGATTGCTAAATGTTAAGAGTCTGATCATGATGCTGAATCAATGTGTCTTGAAAAAGAAAAAGAATATTTCATCGTGATCATTCCATATCGGTACATAAATACCTTCCCTTTTTAGAGAGGCATAGTAGCACTTCAATAATTTATTTTACTTGCCCCTAGGAAGGTAAAATATGTCAGATTTCCTTAAAATTACTAAACATTAATAGTGTCCATCTGAGTGTGTGCAGTGTTTGACTCTGTGGTTAAGAGTGATCTATGTACCGAACTATGTAACCATGATAAAGATTCAGTAGGAAAGGCCCAGCCAGGGGATGAGCAGCACCCAGCTCTCATCCTAGTCCTGCTGCTCCCTAGTTGTTTGACCTTGAGCAGGTCTCTTAATCCTCCAGTCATAGGTCTCTTATCTGCAACGTTGGGATTACCTGCCATAGTTACCTCCCAATTATCTTGAGGTGAGATGAGATAATAGATGGAAACTTACTTACTTAAGTGAACCCACTGTGCAAATAAAAGGTTTAGCAAGCATGAGTATTACCTACAGCCTATATGGTAACTCTCTGTGTACGGTCAGAAGCAGGAGTTCTCTCATGGCAGATTCAATCTCAGTTTGTGTGTCAAAGAGAGCTGCATCTGAGCCCACATTATTTCTCATTTAAGACAGAATGATTTTCCAGGCCCTTCTGCTTTCTAATCCAGTCATTAACGACCAGCAGAAGGTATAACACGCAAGAATAACAGGAAGGGACAGAATTCAGGACAGGAACTGAGTGGGGAACATTCATCTTAAGCCCAGAGGAGAGCTGCAGCAGGTCAACAATTGTGGGAAAGGGCATAATGCAGAAAACCCAGTGCTCAATAGCCATTCAGGGCCTAAGAAGCAACCTGGTTGCCTAACAATCCCAAATGGTACACTGGAGTTATCATCTTAGAGGGAGAACTTGCTAAGAACTATGCAGGCCCTGAAATTTTACCCTACTTACAAGCTGGCAAGTTGGTCTTCCATGGATGCTGGCAAAAATCATGAGACCCTTGGGTCAGAGACCAAAGTGCTATTCATTATATATGGCCAAAGAAGTAGCCAGAGCTTGGTGTTGGTTTGCAGGGTTTCCCTGTGGCTCCCCAAACGCCATAATGATGACACCACAGACCCATCTAGGTTGCTTGTACATGCAGAGCACTGTGTGACGGGAGAGGACACTCAGCTGGGAAATTCACTGTTTTTATATGCACAGAAGCAAGCCTGGTCTTTGTCTGGGAGGAGGCATTACCTCATCCCTCAAGGCTGCTTGCTGTGAACATAGGCCTGAATGGCCAAGGTGAAGAACCATCAGGGCCTTGCATTCTCATCACATTCAGAACATGCAGGGATGCTCAATGCCTATGGTAGAATGTCTCTCCCAACAGTACTTTGAAAGTAGCAGGGAAACATTGGTCAAGGTTGATTCACAAATGAGGCTGAACTACGTCAGAAGGAAGGAGATTCCATGAAGTGCGAAAGTAAGGAGCCGGAAAGAGCAGGTGAGTCAAGGGCGGACTTTGGAGCCAAACAGAGATTGAAGACAGGGATGTGGGATTTATGTATGGTAGAAGTATGAGGAAAGAGAAAACCTGTGAGGCAGACAATATGGAAAGATAATGTGGCCAGAAAGCACTCAGATAAAGTGCCCAACCGAGAGACTAGGACAAGCTGGCGAGGCAGGCAGGTGGCGCAGAAAGGGCAGGCAGGACGAGGACTAGCACTGTGTGAAATTAGAGTCCTAACACTCACACTCAGACGTCCAGGGACACTTTCCCGGCGCCAGCCCCAGATCAGGAGAGGAACCCCTCCTGCACACTCCCTGAGTACTCTCTGCCCCTCAGCTTCCAACCTCCCCCGCCCCCCGGACTGTTACTCGTGGCACGGGATGTGTGTGTGATTCTCCTGCACACCCAGCGGCACCTGTCCATGGTTGGCACTCAGCATATGCGCTTGAAAATAATGAGCTAGTTAGTTGTGAGGTAGTCCATTGCCGGCAGCATTATGTGGCCCACCGTATCAGATTCTGTAGAAAAATCCATGTAGGATGAGGACTAAGAACAAAGCCATTGCTTTTGGAAATCGGCAAGTCATAGGTCATGATTCCAGAAGGCAGATTTGTCTACTTAAAGGTACACAAAGCACAGCTCCAGCAACTGGGTGGGGGGCAGGAAAGGCCAAGGCAATATGCTGTTATTCTCTATGTCCTCCCCCCAACCCTTTGCCTTGTATGTGACTATAGACAGCTAGGTGAAGCATTCACACTGCCTCAAAGAGATGCAGGATTGTTACAGCTAAAATGAAAAGACATGGAGACAATTTCATCTTTTAAAAAAATTTCCACAAGTGGCTTATGAATTATAGGAAAAGAGGTCAGAGATGGGGGCCCAGAACCCTGATTTGGAGAGAAGACGGCCTGCTCCAAGGCTCCAAGTTGGGGGAATCATATCAGGAGATCACCATGCTCCCACCTTCTCACCTCAGGGACTTTGCATTCACATTCCCTCTGCCTGCTTTCCCATCGCTCAGTCCTTCACTACCTTCAGATCTCCTCAGGAATATCAGCCTCTCACAGCTGACCATCCTATCTAAAATAGAAACTCCTTTTCCCCATCTCTCTCTGTTCCAGTTTCCTGATCTTACTTTCCTAAGGCATACAGTACACACCAGGGGATACATGACCACCAGAATTTCTATGATATCCTTTTCCTAACAAAAATGGTAAGAAAAAGAAACAAAAATGTTAATAGTTCTGCAATATCACTTACAACCTTTTGCTCTCTTCTAAAGAATTTCGTAAGCTTGCTACAGGGTAACGTTTCTACTGTAAGGTAGAAGTTCCCCTTTAAGGACCCCAAATGAAAAAAGAAAAATTGAAATTAGATGTCATTACAGACAATAGCTTGGGTTTTAAAAGAGAAGGTTGGGTCACCTCGTCCTTTTGTAAACAGCAGCCGAGTCATATCCACAGAGCTCCCCCACAGAAGACCCTATGTTTGCCTCTCCTAAGAAAGGGGTCTGATGGAGGGCAGGGATTCTCCACCATCCAGATTTGGAAACAAAGGTGACCTCAGCAGAGGGCAAAGAATCGGCGTGGTTAACATCTTATTAAATATTCATTACTCTAATTTCTAATGGAACTATTTCACAGTAGCAAGTATGCATAATCCCTCAGGGAAAAAATAATCATTTTTTTAATTGCAGAAAATTTTATGTATCTTTTTCCCAGAGAGAATCCCTCTCTTACTGCCTTTTAAAAAGAACCAATTAATGAATAATATAAAACTCTAGCAAGCAGAAGAGGGGCTCTCTTTACCCCTGGCCACATGAAACACCAACCCAACATCTAAAGATCAGCATATGCCCTTGGGAGCACATAGATGGAGAAGTCACTTTCATCATTCTTTTCTTTGCTCTGGGGTGAGAGCCTTCTGTCAACAGGGGCTTGCAGGATGCCTGTGGTTTTCCCAGCAGAAGAAAACCCACTTACACCTCAATTCCAGCCATTCCAAACTTTCACATGGGAACACATCGTTGGTGCCCCAGGACACCACTGAACAGATTCAGGACCCTTAATATTCAGAGGGGTGGAGCCCTAACGCTTCACTTGGGTGGGATCAGACAGTGGTCAAACCCTCCGCTGCAACATGTGGGGCTGACTTCTATGCCTTGTGGGCTGATTACAAACTCCTACTTTATTTTTTAAAAGATTTATTTATTTATTTGGGGATGGGGGAGATGCAGAGGAAAGAAAGTCTTAAGCAGATGCCACACTGAGCGCAGTGTCTGCATGCGGAGCCCCTAGTGGGGATTGATCTCGCAACCCTGAAATTGAGTAAGGGACAAGCAGGGTTAGGTAGGGAGAGATAGATGGGGGCTATGTGATCAGACTCACAGAAATCCCAAAAATGCGGAGGTGTAAGGAAACCAGTGATAAGGGAACACATCAGACCACCCTGCCCCTAGGTGTCTGGGCGGGGTGGGGAGGGTCTTATTTATGACAGTCTCCTGTCCTCAACCGAAAATAACCAGACCCTAAAAAGAAGTAAGCCGTTAAAGATATTATCACTAGTCTTGCTTACACAAAGGTGCTGTCAACAAATTAAAAAGATTTAAGTTCCCTGGTTAGCTTTCAATAAAAGACCAACCCTAAAAGCCCTCAGTGGCAACTCTGTCGGGACCCCTCTCACTCTTGAGAGCTTTTTTTCCTGTACTCCTGCTTAATACAAACTCGAAGGCTTTTCTCACTCTCCTTAGTCCACGAGATTCATTCTTGGACTCTGTGAGACCAGAACCTAGCTCTCCCGCTTCAAGATCATGACCTGAGCCCAAACTAGGAGTCTGACGCCCAACTGCCTGCAGCAGCCAGGCGCCCCTACAAACTCCTATTTTAAAAATTACATCCAAGTCATCTTGAGCAAAGTCAGGCTGAGGGGTGTGCCATGCCCTGAGGAAGCAGTGAGAGGAAAGCCAGCGGACGTGATCTAAGGATTCATCACAATTCAAATTCGGTTCAAATTCAAAGAGATTGCTTTGGATTCTGAGCCTCTTATCAGAAATGAAGCTCATTTCCATAAGCAGCATCCCTTGCCCCAGGGTGACCTGGGGCATGTCTGGAACAAGAGCAGCCACTGGGATGTTCCGAGGGCACAGTGGTCCGTGCCACAGAGCCCCGGGGAGAGTTCGCTCAGCCAGGACCGAGTCTCTCTCCAGCCAGACACAGAAGACCAGGAACGGGCAAGACACCATCGCAGGAGGAAAGAAGGCATGGGTGCGAAAATGGCTGCTGACTGGTAATGAGAGCTGCTCGTTGTCGTCTGCCTTCCTCACTAATACACAGGCGCAGATGCGCACAGGCGAAACATGACACTCTAAGCACCCAGCCCCCCCTCCCCTCGCAGTAGGAGAGAACAGTGTTCACGCTCTGTGAGGAAATGTTAGGAGTTCGTTGGACAGTGAGGTAGTCAGGACCAGAGTCCCCAACAAGAAAATGTGGAGTCAGAACAGCTAAGATAAAACAGCACTTACATCCTGTTTTACAGCTTAGACAGGACCACCCTAGTATTCCGTTTTACAGCCTTTGCAGAAATGACTTCTGCAAAATGTCCTAAAATAAGACAACCACAAAGCATCTGTCACTGTCACGGGCAAGGGACAGTTAAGACAGAAGCCCCCAGATATCGGCCAAAAAAGACCATCAGCAGATTAGCCCAAGAGGTAGACAGATATGTGACCAAAGCCCTGATTGGCACGACTCAGCCCACTCTGATTGCTTAAGATAGTTCCGCAAAGGAGCGCATAAAAACCCCTAAACTTAGACACTCCAACTGCGGCCCTCTCGGGTCCCCTCCCTCTCCGGGAGCTTCGCACTATTGCTCAATAAACTTGGCTTTGCTGCCCACAACTCTTCGTCTGGTCTACCTCTTCATTGTCCCAAACAGCGTGACCAATAACAGTGGGCAGTAAAGGCTGAGAAATCCTGCAACAGAAAGAGTAGGACTCCTGAGTATCAGGGGGTGGGACTTCCCCAGACCCCAGGCTGCCCACCAGGTGTCAGGAAGCCCCGGGGAAGGGTAATTTGGAGATAGAAAAATTCATTAACCACTAAGATCTAGTTCTCACTGTCTTAGGAGAGCCCTAGACAGGAGTAGATAATCTTGAGGGTGACATATATCGTACCAGGGGGAGTTTCATAGGGTGGTAATGTTTTGGGGAATATATTGTGTTTTTCTCTTTTTTGTTTCTTGATACTTTTGTATATTCCTTCATCCCACAAATGGTAATGAGGTGCCTCTTTGTTGCACAGGGATCTGGAGATAGAACAATAAAAAAGACAGGCAAAGCTTCTGCCTTCCTGAACTTTACATCCTAGTAGGAAAGGTAGTTGGTAAAACAGCAGCAAATACTTCCATGGTGCTTTCTGTGTGTCAGGCCCTCCGGTTAGGAGCTTATGTGTTTCTCACAACTTATATGGTAGCCACTATTATCCTCCCTATTTTACAAATAAGGAGAGCGAGGCATAGGGGGGCTGAGTAACTTGCCAGGTGTGCACAACTAATAGTAGCAGAACAAGGATTTGAACACAGGAAGGTAGGTTTTAGAGTCCATGATCTTAATCGATATAGATTGGTACACATATAGGTCTGGGCCCAGAGGTGGGGATAGAGACACAGACAGAACTAGAGAAGGATGTAACTGTCCACATCCCCAGGGGACAGGAGACCCCTAAGTAAATAATCTTGAAAGGGACTTGAAGTTTTAGTAGAGAAAGCCAGGCAAGAGACAGATAGATGGATGCATAAGTAAGTGCGATGAAGAAAGCAATGTGGTGGCCGTGGGGGTAGACAGGCTGGCCAGGGCAGGTTCCCAAGGCCTGCCCAAACCAAGAGCAAGTGTGGGCCGTGAGCGGCCAGGCCCCAGGTTTCAGCCGCAAACCCCGGAGAAGAGCCAGACCGGAACAGTCACATTGCAGTGGTCACTGTCTGAGGACAGTCCCCACTGCAGCAAAGACCAGCTGGAACACGAATGATCAGGGTCACCCTGTCTCCCCTCCGGGGCCCTATGCACCTCCCTCATACCCTCACCAGATGCCATGGAGAGGGGAAGGAAGGGAGCAGGAACCCGAAAGACTGGGCCTTTTACAAAAATAGACCAAACGTTTACCTCAAAGGCCTGTTTAAATTATTGAACCTGAATAAATTTACCTGACTCACTAAACATAAAGCCCTCTGGGCACCTCAGGCCCTATCTAGCAGAACGCAGATACAACATTTGGGATCTCACTGCCCGCCATAAAGACTACATCTGGTGAGGAGAGAAGAGAGGACACTGGGTGATCCATCTCAAGAGAAGCTGAACAGACCCCGTCGCTTCCCCTCAAGGTGGAACAGTTATGGTTGCACGGATGGTTAGTCACATCGAGGGTGAGGAATGAAAAACATGTATTAGGGGCATCTCTGGAGAGAACAGAAGGATTATTCATTGTTTCGGTGTCATTTTTTTAAAGCTTGAAGCATGATTTAGGAGAAGCCATTTGCAGGATTGCTGCATTCAATTACCCAGCACAAACTTGGATGAGCCTGGCAGCTATTTCCAGGCTTCTGAATGTGGGTCATAAACGCACGTTCATCAAAAAGGACAATGCAATCAAGCGGCTTCACATGTTTATCATCATTTCTGGGAAAGGCATTTATTAGCAACTGCCTGTACGAGGTTCATGCAATTTGGGTTTTATATACAGAAATTAAGCGGTCACAATCCCTACCCTCTCGAAATGTAAGCTTGGCAATGCTGATTTGAACAATCACATAAAAATACAACTAAGCGAAACTCATCTGCAATTATTTTCTGTCCCACATGCTCATGTTCCGTGGCTCTTTCTCACTGTCCACTCAGGGCTTCTGTACCTGTTGTTCTCACTACCCTAGAACTCCATCTGGATTAGAGTAGGAACATGGAACATGGGGTTGGGGCTATATTTTTTAGGACTGAAAATTGGGAAAATTGCTTTTCTTGTGCAAAAGGAAGAGGCTCACACTTGAATACCTACACAATTTCCATTACTCTGCCACCTCTTTTCTGCAAAAGCACCCCACTTTTGTTCAGGGTGGTAATATATCCAGTTTTGGGGTTTTTTTGTAATGTATTTGCTACTATCATTTGCAGCTAGAGGAGGGCATGTAACACATTTCTGGCCAATGAGATATAAGTGGAAATCACCAAATAAGGCATCTGGGAAAGTGCTTTTTAAAAAAGCTACTTTGTTGACATTTGCCTTTGCCCTCTGCCCTTTCAGTCATCTTGCCTGGAATGTGGATGAAATGCTGGATGTGCAGGAGACATCCTGTGACCACGAGGAGTCATTCAGAAGGGCTAAAGCCACAGACTAAGGATGGCTAAACACAAAGAAGGAAACTGGGTCCCCCACCAGTTCTGAATTGTTCTGTGAGGAAAATAAGATTGCCATTAAGTTGAGCCCTAGTATATTTATTTAGTGTATGTAACCACATACAATCCCTGATTGATTCTAAGAGTTATGCAGGTGAGGCTGTATAATTTAGGTGGCCATTGTGACTAGAGCTCATTTTTTGATAGTATTTTCTTCCTTTTTTGAGCACTGGCAGTTGTTTGGGGAATTTGAATCAATGTTAGCACGGGCAGAGTTTGCTCCAGTTCAATCTTGAGCATTGAACAACCATTTCGTGAGGGTCTAAGATGTGCCCCCACAGTGCTGGGTGCTAGTGGGCACAAGTCTCTGCATTTACAGCACTGAGACTCTATCCAGGGGAGAGGAACAATAAACAAACAAACAAGAAAAGGAGGCTAAAGTACTGTAAAGAACAAACAGTAAGGAGGATAGGCATGCTGGGTGGGAGAAGGGACACTGACACTTCATGCAGGGTGGTCAGAAAAGGCCTCCCTTCTAGGGTGGTGCAGTCATTGGCGAGGACCACCATAACCAACTACCCACAGATTGCAGAACTTCAACAACAGAAATGTATTTTCTCACAGTTCTGGAGGGCCCAAGTCCAAGATCAAAGAGCCATCAGGGTTAATTTCCATTAAGGCTATAGACAGTATCTTCTTGCTGTGTCCTCACATGGCCTTGCCTCTGTTCATGTGGACATAAAGAGAGTGAGAGAGAGAGAGAGAGAGAGACCTGGTGACTTTTTCTCTTCGTATAAGGACACTAGTCCTGTTGGATTAGGACCTCATCCTCATGACTTCATTTAACTTAATTATCTCCTAAAAGGCCCTATCTGCAAATATAGTCACACTGGGGATTTGAGCTTCAACATGATTTTAGGGGAACACAATTCTGCTATAACAAGCAGCTTATGACAGTTGAGATCTGAGGACTGAGCCCTGGAGAACTCTCCAGAGTTAAGGTGGACAAATCAAAAGGATCCGGTAACAGAGCCTGAGAAGAAGCATCCATGAGGTTGGGAAAAACAAACAAAAACAAAGTGTGGTGACCTGGAAGCCAAATGAGAAGTATTTCAAGAAGAGGGTGCTCACACTTGCCACTGACAAGACAACTAAGGTCAAGACTAAATGCACTGTGGCCCTTGCAAAGAGTTGCTTTCATGGAGTGATGGATTGGTGTACTAGTTATCTAGTGCTGCATAACAGATTGCCACAAGCTACAGCAGTGTAAAGCAGTACACTTGTGTTCTCTTACAGCACACGTGGGTCAGGAGTCTGGGTGTAGTTTACCGGGTGCCTCTGGCTCATGGTCTCCGACAGGACTGCCATTAAGATGTTGGCTAGGGCTGGAGTCTTTTTGAGGTTTAATATAGGAAGATTCGCTTTCAAGCTTGCTCATGGGGCTGCTGGCAGGCTCAGATCCTTGTTGGCTATTAGCTTGAGACATCTATTCCTTGCCAAGCAGGTCTCTCCATAAAGCAACTCACAACATGGCAGCCTGCTTCCCCTAGAGCAAGGAATCTAAGAGATCAAAGGCAAGAAACAGCAGCCCAAGATGGTAGCTTCAGTCTCTTATAGCATAATCTCTGAATGACATCCCATCATTTTTTTAAAAGACTTTATTTTTCAGAGCAATTTAAGGTTCGCAGAAAAATTGAGCAGGAAGTAGAGAGTGTCTGCACTACACTACCAACATTCTCTGCCAGTGCAGAATACTTGTTACAATGATGAACCAACCTCAGTCCATAGGATTCACTCTGTGCTGTAGCTTTTATGGGCTCTGAAAACTATGCAATAACATGTATCCAGCCTTATAATATCATACAGCATAGTTTCATTGCCCTAAGAATAGCCTTTGCTCCACCTATTCATCCTCTCTCCCCCAAACCTCTGGCAACCATTGATCTTTTCACTGCTTCCATAGTTTTGCCTTTTCCAAGACGTCATATAGTTGGGATCATACAATAAGTAAACTTTTCAGATTGGCTTCTTTCACTTAATAATATGCATTTAAGTTTCTTCTGTGTCTTCTTATGGCCTGATAGCTAATTTTTCTTAGTGCAGAATAATATTCCATTGTCTAGATGCACCATAATTTATTCTTCCATTCATCTGTTGAAAGACATATTGGTTGCTTTCAGGCTTTGGCAATTATGAATAAAGTTCTGATAAACATCAGTGTACAGGTTTTTTGTAGACATAAGCTTTCAACTCCTTTGGGTAAATACCAAGGATCATGATTGTATCATGTGGTAAGAGTATGTTTAGTTTTGTAAGGAACTGCCAAACTGTTTTCCAAAATGGCCTGCCGTTTTGCATTCCCACCAGTAGTGAGTGAGAGTTCCCGATGTTCTACATTCTCACCAACATTTGGTATTGTCACTGTCTGGAACTTAGCCATTCCAGTAGATACATAATGGCATCTCATTGTTTTAATTTGCAATTCCCTAAAGACATATGATATGGAGCATCTTTCCACATGCCAACCCCTAACTTATGCTATATTCTATTCATTGGAAGAATTCACTAGGTCCACCCTGCACTGAAGGGGAGGGGGCCACACAAGGGCAGGGATAGCAGGAGATGGGGCCCTGGAGACCATTTCAAGGGGCTGACCAGCATAATTAGACTTAGAAATGAATGGAGGAGAGGAATTAAAGACAAATAGAGACAACACTAGGAGTTTTGCTATAAAGAGAAGTAAAGAACTGAGAGGTTAGTTGTAGAAGTACGTGGCGTTAAAGATGTTTTCATTTTCTTTGTTTTACAACAAACCAGAGCATTCTTACCAATTAAGGTGATACATTGGATTTATTGATACATAACCAAATAAAATTCTATTTTATACCTTTATTCATATATTTCCTAAAAGTATGGTGAACAATGATGAAGTTTGTAAATAAGAAACCTGAAAGGGGATTTTTTTTTTAAATATTTTATTTATTTATTTATTTATTTGACAGAGAGAGAGAGAGCTCATGAGTGCACGAGCAGGGGGAACAGCAGAGGGAGAGGAAGAAGCAGACTCCCCACTGAGCAGAGAGCCCAACGTGGGGTTCAATCCCAGGACTCTGGGATCATGACCTGAGCTGAAGGCAGGCCCTTAACCAACTGAGCCACCCAGACACCCCGAAAGGGGATTTTTTTAATAGTCTGTTTTGTACCCAATGGGGATTAAAAAGCAGCACATTCATATCCCAGTGCTCCCAGGACACTTACAAGTACACCTTCTAATTGCCAAAATCAGCCACACAAGTTTATTTAGGCAGATGAAACCAATAGCCTTTAGTGTGGGCCGACATTCTCACTTGGCTTGAAAACAAGCCTACAGCTGCTTGGAAAAGGCAGGCTGCTGGGCACAGACCTGCTTGTGGCAAATGGCCCAACAACCGATTAAACTGTTCCCGGACTGGAGTGATCATTTAAATCATGAATAATGCCTGCAGTTCCTTTATCTTCTGACTCTCCACTACAACAACACAATAAAATATGCACTCAACACAGAGACAAAAGCAAATAAATGGGCCAATTAATTTGTGAAAGCAAATGCCCTAGAACTGTGTCTGATGTCAGTTCATTGAGAACAAGTGAGTCTTAGGATCTCCTGGGTATAGGGATCCAGCAACTGCAGGGTTTGAGGAAGGTGATAAATAATGTGCTTTCTTCCCCTTCCATATACAGATCCAACGCAGACATAAAACACAGAATGGAAATTGAAGTGTTCACTTCATTACTGATAAGATTGCATCCTCAGAATTCAGTCTGTTCTACTCCCGTCCCAGTCTAGACCTTGAGTCATCATTGCCTTACACTGATCCTGGGCAGTGAGGGAAGAAAAAGATGAATCCTCAGTTTATAGCCTTCTAGTGGATTTGCTCTTCTTAGAGGAAGATGAGACACTGGATGTTAGCCGCCATGATGTACTTGGGGGCCAAAAATTTTAAATGAGTACAGTTACTGAGAAATCCGATATTTCATTTATTTAGGACTAAAAGCAGAAAAGCACAGAGGTAAAGGTAATGACACTTAAAATGTACCCAACTGACTGTGTACTGAACCAAGAAAAACCTCAATGACTCCTAAGTGGTCCCTTCTCCCCTCCCCCATCCCATTCCCCCTCCCATCAGAGAAGATAAGATTCTTAGCTTTTTCTACTGAGAAGAGGGGGCAGGTGGAGAATGAAAGCCAGCAAGACTACCCAGTTGGCATGCTCTCAAAATTCATGTTTGCATTGGATTTTATTGGAATTCCTTCCTCTTCTGGAAGGGAATGAGGAAATGGTGGGCAGAGGCTTGAGGCATTATCCAACAGAAGTTCCTCCACAGAGAAACATGGCAGGGGGAGGGTAAGGTTCCCCTCTAGCAGCAGCAAAACTAGCCAGAGAAATGCCCAACACTTCCTGAGGCCCCAAGATGCCTTCTCTACAAGTATGTGTGAAAGGCAGGCCAAATACAGGCCAAGAGAGGAAATTTAGCAGGTTTTATCAAGTCCTTAACAGGCACCAAGCCCTAGGCCATGTACTGGGAAGGCAGGGATAAATTCACACTCAAGGTGACCCAGGAAAGTTAAAGCCTGGGATAAGGCCTCATCATTGCCATGACTATGAGCCTTCAAGAGTTTGATAGCATGAATATTCAGCTACATTGGGGGATAACCAGTGAGTATCTTTTCTTGGACTCATCTCCCCCTTACCCAAACATATTCCAGGCACTAAGCTGAGCTCTGGGAACCTAGCAGAGAAGAAAAGAGAGTCCTTGTGGAGCTTATATTCCACCATCATGACAACTCTGCTTTTGGAGAACACCCTAAGGCTGGTTCTACTCCACCAGAGAAAATTCTAGCTGATCTCTAAGGTGTCTTCTACTCTAGAATTCCTCTTTAATTCTCTTGGCCTCTGATTTTTACCTCTCCTATATTTGATGTGCAGTCACCTTCCTGCTAATGCTAGACTCACGGTAGGTGCCCCTCCTCCAAGGAGCCTTCCCTGACCCCTTAGCAGGCTGGGCTCAGTGGTTCATGCTGTGCCCTTGGCACACCATGTGGGCTTCTATCAGCCAGTGAATGTCATTTTATGTTCCTTGAGGGCAGGTGCAGTTTCTCATTCCACTTTCTGCCCCCACCACCAGTCACATTGCTTGGCACAGTCAGCACTCAGAAGATACCTGTCATGCTAAACAGTCCCTCCAACCAAAATAATCTCAAGTGTCCCAGTTTCTCGAAGCCCCAAATCTCTAAATTCCAAAAGCAGATTAAGGACAAGGCTGGGGGGTGCGGGTCCCGTGCAGCCGTGCTTTGAAGACTTGCAGACCACCCTGAGGGAAGGCATGGAATATGGGGGGGGTACCTACCTAACATTATCTGATGCCTGGAGCTTCATCTAACCCGCAGCGAGGTACATGCACACCACACCCAGAAAGGAGTTCGGGCAGGTGTGCCCCCGACTCCACAGGTTCCGAGACCCGGGCTGGGGGACGTGGGCTGCCGGCAGGGGGCGTGCGAGAGCTAACGGGCGCCCCCGGCGGGGCGGGTACAGGGACGGGAGGGGCGTTCGGGTAACTTTTTGGTTGGTTGCCTCAGGGTGCCCAACCGCCCAGGCCCCTTTTAAACTTAGTCTCTTGGGCGCCCTCCCTTTTCCACCGCGGCGCTCGACTCGGTAAGTGTCTTCCGACCGGCTCGACGCCGGAACAGGCCACGTGGGGATCTCGGGTGGCACTGACTAGACGCGCCCCTCCTCCTCGCCCCCGTGCCCGACCCGTCCGGGCGTCCGTGATCCCGGTTCGGCCTCAGCTCGGGGCCCCCTCGGAAGAAGCCCCCCGGGGGGCACCCATAAGGGCTTCTCCTAGGTGGGTGCGTCCTCGTGGAACCGGGGACCCTTAGTCCCCGGGAAGCACCCTCGTGGCGCCTAAACACCCCCTACCTCCCCGCACTTCTCGTGCCAGTGGCCCCGACGCTCAAGGGCTCCAGGACACAGGGAACTTCAACTTCCTATTTCAATGAAAAGAGAACTTTTCGATAACGCAGCTGGTGGGCGGGCGCCCCCGAGCCGGCTCGGTGTCGGTGTTCTCTGTGCACTCGGGACTCCCGCCTGGCGGCTCCTGGCAATGACCCTGCCAGTTTGGAGAGTGAGCGAGACCGTGGATCTGAGCGCTTGCAGTTTCCGTGCGGAGCAGCGTGATTACGGGGTTAGACAAACCGAGGGGATCCCGCTCGCACAGCCACTCACCACAGGCGCCTTTCCGTTGCCACTTTGCAGGGTAGTTGGACTTTTTAAAAGGTGTGGGGTGAGTCTTGCGGGAGCTGATAACTGCTGAGTCCTCATGAGGGGGCCTGCAATGTTCTCCCCCAGGGTCACCTTTTCAGGAGTGACCCGTGCCTTATACAGAACGGAACCTGCCAGCGTTTTCACGGTGTGAGGTCCGTCATGGTTTTCTGTCCTGGGGAAAAAATCTGAACCACTGGGGTTCTGAGTTGTGTCCACTAAGACGCTGGCACACCTTGGCTGTAGAAAGGGTTATTCTCCGAATTAAGTAAAATTTGTAAAGCTCTAAATTTAGAGTTGAATGAATGAAGGAATCATTGTAGATATCTTAGGTATCACTTAGTTATCTCTTGAAATGTGAGGCTTGTGGGGTTCACAGGTTTGCCCTAGAGTTTTTTTTCACTTATTAGAAAATATCTAATTTCACTGATTAGGAAACCGAGTGGGACATCCATTTTATCACGCTTTTAAGTGGGGGGGGGGCGGAAGTAGCGTTGCAAGCTGTGCTGTAGGGACGCCTTTTGCGGCCGTATATCTGCACCCAAAGCACATGGCCGGTTTCCCCTGCCATGGGTCCCTCAGTCTGGTGACTAGCACTCCCACACCGGGAAATGCAGTGGTCAGGCTTTGTTTTCCAATTGCTTTATGTGTTGGGGATTCCTCTTGAGCCAAACTGTTTCAACATTTCCATCTGAGACAGAAACATGGGCTGAGAGACCCAGGCAGCATGACAAGGAAGCAGCAGCTTGAGCCAGTGTCTATTTAAGGATCGTGGAAACTGAACAGGATCAGGAGACTGTTCTCAACTTGCCAGCTCTGCCCCTGGGTAAACAAGTCCCAGGCTTCCTTTGGTTTTTAAATCTGTTTAGAGTTTATTTCAGTGTTTCCTAGGTACAAACTGTTGCCAGTGATATTTACTTTTTCCCCCCCTAAAATTGGTACTGTTCCAGGCTAATGTAACAAAGAGATCAAGCCGCCACTGACATTATATTCTCTGGAATCCCAGAGGCTAGGAACTTAATTCACTCTTCATTTTACCCCTGGCTGAAAGTTACCAAGGAGGTTCCCAAGTGTGAGGAAATTTTGGAGAATGTAGCCTTTTTACAGGAATTCTATTCAAAGGTAGCTTTTTATTCATCAAAGGTAGCTAGTAGATAACTACGAAACTTTACAAAACAAAAAACAAAGCCCCAAACCATAAAGTGACGTGGTATTCCTAATGTGGTCCTTCTCGCTTTTCTCTCAGGCTCAGTCCAGTTCAAGATGCTGACGAACTTCAGGTATGGACCAAATGGAGAGAATTTGGCTTGAGTTATTAAATAGCTGAATCGAATTCTTGGCCAAGGATGAGAACCCTAATCTGATTAGATATGCTTCTCTGATGGGTTAAAGGATTTACCTGAGGCCAACGAAATAAGAACTGGTTACATGATCACGTCCCTCCCTTTAGAAAGTATGTTTTAAATAGAAGGGGGGGGGGAAGCCTCTAGTATATAGGTAATACTTTATTATGCCAAGAAAAGGTTATTTTTTAAATAGATTTTTTTAAGTAATTGACATTTAATCTTTCAAAGTATCTTTTCCAATGGTGGCCATCTTGCATTTGAGTCTTCCAGAAGGTTGAGGTAAATTGTGAGCTTTAGGGTTTGAGTGAAACATTCACTTTTACATCAGAACATGACTAAGTCTGAGTTGTGAGCCCTGAGTTGACAATGTATAGTATGATGGGGAATTCTATTTACTTACTTGCACAGTTTCTGTAAATGTGGTCTAGAAACCACTGTTTACTTTCTTAATAGCACATCTTTAGTACTTGCTGATCTAACTATCTGCTGTGATACTTCTTTTACAGGGCTGGTGCTTGAAAGCAGCTTTTCAACAAGATAAAGTGTATTTGAATATGTGGTAATTGATACATAGAGAATAGATGCTTTTGCTTTCTTTGTCCCTTTTGTGGTAGCAGGGGCGAATTCTGAGAAGGTGCCAAACAGCTATAAGAACAGACATCTACCTGCCCCATAGAGAATTTTATAGAAGGTAGTTCTATTACTTAAAGTAGTCCTTCTACCAACCAACCAGCCCCAGACTGAAGCTTGACACCACTGTCTTGACAACTTTGTTGATTTGCAAAGGTTATTTTTAAATCTCATTCTTTTGACTGTCCTAAAGATACGTTTCACAGTAGCCTCTTAAAAATTTGGTTTTAGCATATGCTTACAAATTTTTCCATAATAGATCATTTTAATGATTACATTTGATCCTTTTGACAGGAGACAGATCAGTGGATTCTTAAGGATCAGTGAGGGGCTGGTTGCAAAGGAGCATGAGGAAGTTTTGAGGAAATGTTTTATATCTTGTTTATGGTGGTGATTGCATTTGTCAAATTTCGGGGTGAGTTGCTAAATGTAAATTACACTTCAATAAATGTGACTTTAAAAACGTTTCTGGATCTTAATGACCTTTCCAGTGAAATCTATGGCAAGACAGTTGTGGGTCAGCACTTGAATGATTTCCTGAGGTGTTATTAAAAAGTGGCAAAAACATCAAAATCATTTTGGGGGTGTAAGTCACATAAGTGACTTGTGCACACAATAAATACCTGAGAAAAACAGGATCAAAGGGTATAGGTTGGCTTACCCTTTCTCTTTATGGATATTTTGAGCAACAACACATATTCCTTGTCTTGACAGCTGCATTTGAAGTCAGCTGCCAGGCATTTTGCCCTCAGTCTCTTGACAGTCCATTCTAGTGGCCACACGGTGGCAGAATACAGAATGGGAAGTTTCTGTTACCCTTCTATGCCCTGTAACTTAGTTGGCACAGCGTAGGGTTCCTTGTAGCTTTGCTTTCCACATTGGCAGTCTCCCATTCCAAGAAAATGTAGAATGGCCTTGACCGACACCAGCCAGGAATTTGGGAAATGAAGTGAGGTTTTAGCTGCTGAGTAACAGGGCTTGGGTTGATCTGAAAAAAATCAGTCTGAACTCTCCCTTTTTTACTCTTGGGATATTCAAGGATGCTTTTGCAAGGAAGGATGGGCCAAGTATTGGTTGTTAGTCATCGTTCTTAACTGTAGGTAATAAATAGGTCTAACCACAGAACCTGTTGAGCTCTGCCCCATGACCATGTGTTCTTCTGACGGCTGCGTGATGCCATCTTGCTCCAGGCACAAGCAATGCCCTTAAAATTCCTGCGTGTTTCTGGGTTGGATACATTCCTTGCTGGGTCTCCCCCAAACCCCCTCCCTCTATGATGCCAATAGAACAGTTGCCCAATACCCTGGTTAAAGAAGTCTAGCAAACAGCCAAGAAAATGGGATTAGGAATTGGAGCCTGCCCCACAGTTCTGCACAGTCAGCTTGCCCTCCTTGGCACGGCACACTCCTGCATGTTGAGCAGAGCTAAGGCAAGAGTGGGAAGATGCCAGTAGGACTATTCAACTACTAGCCATTTTGGGCTCAAGTGCCCTGAGAAGTGAAGCAGATATGGAGTTGAATGAAATGTTTCCAAAGAGGGCTTATTAATTGCAAGGGAGGAGGTTGCGCTTGAAGAGAATCTTTATGACTATAAAGGAAAATGTGATAGGAATATCACTTTATGCTAATGGTTATGATTTCATTGAAAATGTAAAATCTTTTTTTTTTTTTAAAGATTTTATTTATTTATTTGACAGAGATAGAGACAGCCAGCAAGAGAGGGAACACGAGCAGGGGGTGTGGGAGAGGAAGAAGCAGGCTCACAGCGGAGGAGCCTGATGTGGGGCTCGATCCCATAACGCCGGGATCACGCCCTGAGCCGAAGGCAGACGCTTAACCGCTGTGCCACCCAGGCACCCCAAAAAATGTAAAATCTTAAGAACTCCAGTCACTATCTTCCCCAGATGTGACTTGCCCAGTATCATGGTTATGCTATTGCTCATGTCAGTTAAGGTAGATTGAGTCATGTAATTAGATTTCAAGAATGGGCATATCCCATTTTTGACATAGGCGCTCTACAGTATTCTCAAACCCTGACTACAAGTAGTTTCTGGTTCTTAAAAGCAAGCAAATCTTTGTATTTCAAGGGACTATTCCGAACTAAAATAAGTATTTTTGAGGTTTTAAAATCTTATTTTCATAATTTGGCAAATATTCCCTGTGTTTCTCTTGTGTTAAGTCCTGTGATAGATGACTCCTGCCTTTATGGTGCTTGCATGGTGTGACTTATGCATATCACTATGTAAGATGAAGCTGGTTAAAATATGCCCCAGTCAACTGCTGTTAGAAGGAGTAACTTCACTTAATATCTGAAAGATCCGATTGTCAGGACAAACTCTGAAGAGACAATTCTATCTATTTCTACACACACACATACTTCACTGCCACATTCCCAGAATGATTCAGGGCTTCTAAACAGTAAACAATACAATAATTAGAAGAGGGGATAAAAGCTCAGCAAGAAGAGAGCAGGATTATAAAACCAAGCCATTAGACCTCATGCATTAGGGTCCAGCCAATTTGGCTCTGAGCCTCCTAGGGGCTGGCAAAAAAAGCCTGTTGGCAAATTTGTCATTAGGCACTTGAATATGAATTTAAAATGGAAAAGGAGGAGGAAGTGGGGTCNGCATTAGGGTCCAGCCAATTTGGCTCTGAGCCTCCTAGGGGCTGGCAAAAAGAGCCTGTTGGCAAATTTGTCATTAGGCACTTGAATATGAATTTAAAATGGAAAAGGAGGAGGAAGTGGGGTCGTTTGTGTTCTCAGCAACCTGGAACCTAAGTGAAAAGATGTTTTCCCTTCATGATCTCAAGTAGCTTGAAGGATGAC
>NC_048218.1:160885548-160894692 GCF_002007445.2 Ailuropoda melanoleuca
TTTTTTTTTTTTAAAGATTTTATTTATTTATTTGACAGAGATAGAGACAGCCAGCGAGAGAGGGAACACGAGCAGGGGGAGTGGGAGAGGAAGAAGCAGGCTCACAGCGGAGGAGCCTGATGTGGGGCTCGATCCCATAACGCCGGGATCACGCCCTGAGCCGAAGGCAGACGCTTAACCGCTGTGCCACCCAGGCACCCCGAAAAATGTAAAATCTTAAGAACTCCAGTCACTATCTTCCCCAGATGTGACTTGCCCAGTATCATGGTTATGCTATTGCTCATGTCAGTTAAGGTAGATTGAGTCATGTAATTAGATTTCAAGAATGGGCATATCCCATTTTTGACATAGGCGCTCTACAGTATTCTCAAACCCTGACTACAAGTAGTTTCTGGTTCTTAAAAGCAAGCAAATCTTTGTATTTCAAGGGACTATTCCGAACTAAAATAAGTATTTTTGAGGTTTTAAAATCTTATTTTCATAATTTGGCAAATATTCCCTGTGTTTCTCTTGTGTTAAGTCCTGTGATAGATGACTCCTGCCTTTATGGTGCTTGCATGGTGTGACTTATGCATATCACTATGTAAGATGAAGCTGGTTAAAATATGCCCCAGTCAACTGCTGTTAGAAGGAGTAACTTCACTTAATATCTGAAAGATCCGATTGTCAGGACAAACTCTGAAGAGACAATTCTATCTATTTCTACACACACACATACTTCACTGCCACATTCCCAGAATGATTCAGGGCTTCTAAACAGTAAACAATACAATAATTAGAAGAGGGGATAAAAGCTCAGCAAGAAGAGAGCAGGATTATAAAACCAAGCCATTAGACCTCATGCATTAGGGTCCAGCCAATTTGGCTCTGAGCCTCCTAGGGGCTGGCAAAAAGAGCCTGTTGGCAAATTTGTCATTAGGCACTTGAATATGAATTTAAAATGGAAAAGGAGGAGGAAGTGGGGTCGTTTGTGTTCTCAGCAACCTGGAACCTAAGTGAAAAGATGTTTTCCCTTCATGATCTCAAGTAGCTTGAAGGATGACATAGAACAGAAAAGGTGTCTGTAAAACTAAAACAAGGCTCTAGAGATCATGGAGACTGATGGAGTTGACGCAGAATAGTGAGGTCAGTGGGCCAGTGACCCCAACTCATTGTCAAGCCAAAGGGATAACCCCTCTTGAGAAAAATGCCATGTTGAGATTGTGTAAACAAACATCCAGATAACGTGTTTGAAAGGCTTATTTTCATTTTGTTAGGTTGCCTTTCCAAAATCTACCACATATTCATGAACTAAAGAGTCCTGATTCCAATATTGTGTTATGAAATTGTGATTTATCACAATCTGGGACTATGCAGCCATGACTAGAGGGCCCCCTCGTGGAGCTTATCTGCACTGCACTGCACTTGTACTCTCCACCATTGCCATCTGCATTTCCAGGACAGCTCCACATCTATCTGTTTCATAAATAGAGAGATAAAATCCAGTCAAATCAGTTTGATCTATGTCACAATGATTTGTTTCTAGGAGCAGAGCAGCACGGTGCAGTGGATGGATCAGAGCCTAATACCATTGATTTTCCAGTTGGACCAATGCCCTGTCATGTTACCCCCATGCAGAATAGAGCACACTATATCATTTATAGACCTTCTGTGGTAGGGAAATATGGGCAACTTTGGGAATCATCTTGGGTCCAAATTACACTCTTAAATACAGTAGGCACTGACCACAAGTCACTTGAGCACTTGAAACCTGGCTACTCCAAACTGACATGCACTGAGGTATAAAATTATCAGCTTTGGAAGAATAAAAACAAAGAATGTAAAATATCTCAATTTTATATTGACTATATGTTAGATGATACTATTCTGGATACTGGGTTAAATGAAATGTACTATGAAAATTATATAAATGCTATTGGCATCATACTGTTGGGCAGTACTAATCTAAAACAAGAATCAGAATATTCATGGGAACATGCAGATTTCCACAGTCCAACAGAAAGAAAGGTGTTGCCATCCTACCATAGGACCTGGAGGAGAAGCAAGAATAAAATTAGATTAGTACTCACAATACAGAATTTCCAGGTAAGCGGCTCTTCTTTCTGGGGTGCGGGGGCATGGAGAGAGTGCCACGTAGAAGACTTGACATAAATTCTACCCTCATTGTGGTTTTCATTTGTGTTTCCCTGATGCCAAGTGATGTTGAGCGTTTTTTCATGTGTCTGTTGGCCATTTGGATGTCTTCTTTGGAGAAATGTCTGTTCATATCTTCTGCCCATTTCTTGACTGAATTATTTGTTTTTTGGGTGTTGCGTTTGATAAGCTCTTTATAGATTCTGGATACCAGTCCTTTATCTGATAAGGCATTTGCAAATATCTTCTTCCATTCTGTTGGTTGCCTTTTAGTTTTGTCGACTGTTTCCTTTGCTGTGGGAAGCTTTTTATCTTCGTGAAGTTTCAATAGTTCATTTTTGCTTTTGTTTCTCTTCCCTTTGAGATGTGTCTCATAAGAAATTGCTGTGGCGAGGTCACAGAGGTTGCTGCCTGTGTGCTCCTCTAGGATTTTGATGGATTACTGTGTCACATTTAGGTCTCTCATCCATTTTGAGTTTATTTTCATGTATGGTATAAGAAAGCGGTCCAGTTTCATTCTTCTGCATGTGGCTGTCCAATTTTCCCAACACCGTTTGTTGAAGAGACCGTCTCTTTTCTATTGGATGTTCTTTCCTCCTTTGTTGTTGAAGATCAGTTCACCATAGAGTTGAGGTTTATCATTTTGTCTTTTAACAGTAAGTGGTGGATTCTTCCCTTAGTTTTCACATTTCTCTTAAGCAGTGATTCTTTGGAGGGGATAGGGTGGAAGAGACAATTTTGCCCTACTTGGGGACCTTGGATTGTCTGCACACACTGTGGACCCTCACACTTGGGTGGGCAGGGCCAGGGATGCTGCAAACTACCCTCTAATGCACAGGATGGCCCCCACACCAAGGGATTATCGGACCCAAAGTGCTAATAGCGCAGAGGCTGAGAAACCCTGTCCTAGAACATGTCATTCCCAGCGTTGCCAACCTGCTCAGGTGCTACTGAGCATGCTCAGGCCAGTCCCAAACTGTGACTTTCCCATGCCCAGAAAGGTTCTCTGGACTTTAAGGCCTGCAGGGGCTTATTCGCCAGCTTTGTTGTTTTCACTTCTATGTGAACTTATTTATCATAGCACTTACAAAACTGTAAATTCACTATTATTTGAAGCAAAGGGCTATATGTATATGGATTTTCTTCTAAACCTCTCAAAATCTAGTTTTAACATTGATTGTAAGTGGCCAGAAACTCCAAATTTGCTCATCACAAATTTGTGGTTTTCTTTTCTTTTTTAAGATTTATTTATTTGAGAGAGAGAAAGAGTGTGTGTGTGTGCACGCACGTGTGCAAGGGGAGAGGGGCAGAGGGAGAGAGGCTTAAGCAGACTCTGTGCTGAGAATGGAGCCCAACATGGGTCTCGATGGTACAACCCATGAGATCATGGCCTGAGCCAAAACCGAGAGTCAGACACCCAATCAACTTCACTATCCAGGTGCCCCAAACACATAGTTTTCTTAACCAGAGCTGGTCGAACTGGAAGTCTTACCTTGATCACTGAGGAAGAACTTGCCCAAGTCTGCTGAGGGGACTGTCAGATCCCTAACCAGGCCTTAGAGTCCATAAACCATCCCAAAATTGTTACAATGATCTACTTCTGTGATAAATAACTTCAGGCTTCTTGAGGAGCCCTTAACACATCAAAAGAACATTCTCTATCCACTTGTGAAACAAAAACCCATACCCAAAGAATTGAGACCAAACATCACTAACCCTGTTCCACCCTCTCTAATTTTAACCTTGACCAAAAGATTCTAATTTTAGAATCTAAAGAACGATAAAAACCTGAGACCATTGAATTACTCTGTTGGCAAAAGTAAAACAAGCCCCTTTTAAGTTGTCTGGGGTGGAATTTGGGTTCAGTTAACGGGCCTGCCATGAGCCAGAGCCCTTTCAAACTACCCATCACTGACTGCAAAGACGCGTGCAATGCAGTTGCTATGAGATGTAGCAGCAGCAGAAGGCACTCAGTAGCAACGTGGGGCTGTGGCCGCCAACACTCAGGGTGAGATGGAGCCAGGGTTACTGGAGCTCTGAGCAGTCAGAGGGCCTGCCTACCTCTCAGATTAAAGTGCCTTCCTTCGCTGTCTTCTGAGCAGAGCCATTTGTCATCTTACACTTTCTCACATAAAAAAAAAAAAAATACAGCACATGCCACTGGTCACAAACAGTATGGAGATGAAGACCAGCATGCCAACCTGCTGGGACTGTGGGGCCAGTGTAATGAGGACAAAGTGGATGAGGTCCAGAAGGTAGTTCAGGGAGCACTGCACACCATTCACTGCCCCTCGCTCCGCTTCTGGAATGTTCCCCTGAAGAAGCTGGGTCATGGTGAGGTCAAAGGACCAGAGGCCTACAGGGCAGCAGAGTTGGGGGAGAATAAGTATAAAGTGATATCAGAGACCTTGGTGAGAATTTCAGCTCCGGCTCTGAATGGCATTGTCACGTCAGGTGAACGAAGCTTCTGTGGCTCAGTTTCCTCATCTGTGAAATGGAAACATTGAGAGCACTATCTCACTGGAGGATTAGATGAGACAGTGTTGTGAAGTGTGTAGCATCATGCCTGGTCATCTCTGCACGGTAGTTACTATCATAATTTGTGGTATTATAAGTATTTTTTTTAACGACCATCACCACGCCATTACCACCTAGCAATATAAATTCATTCGGGGCGTATTTATGCCTCCACTCCAAAAATGTTGAGGACACAGAGTCACGTCTTGATCTTCCAATCTGGTTCCAATTCCAGACTCTCCCTCTTTGTTCCTGGTTTAGCACAGCAGGAATTAGCCTCCTCTCTCCCTGTACCCTCCCCCTTTCAACCACATAAAGAGGCTCTGTTTGATTATTTCAGAAGCAGCCTCAGGACCTGCTCCAAAGGCATCAAATAGGGCAGCAGCCAGCCATGGTGATGAGTGGCAGCACTGGGGGCTTGCATCCTGCCTCATGAGCACTGCTACCAGCTTAGTTTCTGTCTGTCTGGTTGGCTATCCAGTCAGCTGGTCTTCTGGATTCTCCCCAAGATCTAGCACTGGCCCTACTGAGGCCTCCTGGTTGCCTCTGTCCTGATCCCTGGACTTAGGTCTCAACTCAAGAATTATTTGGACTGAATATGCTTGTGTCCTCCAGTAGCTGTCTTTGCAAAGCACTGGCCAGGCCTTCCATCATCCTGCTTTGGCCCCTGCTGTCCTGCCATGGCCACCCCCTGGGGGCCCGGACCAGCCCCCATCCTCTGGGCTGTGCTGACCACCCAGCATGGTCTCTCAGTCTGTAAAAGCTTGGCCTGCCAAAGGCCTTGCCCTGCGCTGGACTCTGACATGGAGCTCACCTGTCAAACCCCTGTACCGGGCCCTTAACATGCAGTGCTTGGGAAGCATTTGTAAAATGCCCCAGTGTTACAATGGGAAGAGCCCAGAAGTGAAGGCTAATTAGGCACTGACAGAATTTATTTCTATATTGAAGGCATAAAGAGTTATAGTTCTTAGATTTTTTTTTTAAGATTTTATTTATTTATTTGACAGAGACAGAGACAGCCAGCAAGAGAGGGAACACAAGCAGGGGGAGTGGGAGAGGAAGAAGCAGGCTCATAGCAGAGGAGCCTGAATGTGGGGCTCGATCCCATAACTCCGGGATCACGCCCTGAGCCGAAGGCAGACGCTCAACCGCTGTGCCACCCAGGCGCCCCAAGTTCTTAGATTTTTAAAAAATATTTTTTTATGTATCTTAGAGAAAGAGCATGAGTGGGAGGGGCAGAGGGAGAAGGGGAGAGAATTTCAAGCCGACACTGCCCTGAGCACAGAGCCCAGTGTGGGACTCGATCCCAGGACGCTGAGGTCATGACCTGACCGGAAACCAAGAGTCAGATGCCCCACTGACTGCACTGCCTAGGCGCCCCTACAGTTCTTAGATTTTAAAAGGCAAAGTGACTTTCGGGCAATGTGCCAAATCTTGTTGTTACCAGAGTTCTAGAACTTAGTTTCCATCAGAATGGAAACAAATTATTTACTGAGCCAATACCTAGGATGAGCCTGGCCTGGGGAGGCCTGGTGGAATGCCAAGGTAGGCCACAGGCCACTCTCCTGGTGAGAGAGCCCGTCACAACCGCCACCAGACCTGACCATGCTGACCACGCCAACCAACACGCAAGAAAACCTCGTGGGTGCTGGTGCTTCGGCTGCGTGCAGTCTCAGCAGCACACATGCGCCGGGTCCTCTGTACGTCTGCCAGGGATAAAGACAAAGGGCACCTGCTGGCAGAGGGTGCGCAAGAGCCACACAGCGTCCATGTCACTTGGCACTATGGGTCTGTGTCACTGCCCAGCCCACACCCCCCCCCACATGGGGGTGCTTGTGAAAGCACCGGAAGTACAGCCAAAACAGAATAATGACGGCATCTGGAGAGGAGAGTTAATCGTCATTTTTCGCAAGCAGCCCCTCTGCTTTGACTTCCCTGACAGCTAGCATTCTCGTTATGACCCCATCTCACTGAGCAGGAAACAGTGACACAGGGAGCTTCGGTGACTTGCCAACATCATCAGGCAGCCTGGCTCTAGGTCCCGAGCTGTCTCCTTCATGAGTGTCAAGAGTGTTCTGTGTCTCTGGAATCCTCATCAAGGATCCTGCAGCAGAGCAAAGCCGGAAGCTGGTCATGCCGTATGCGTCTCTGGGTTACAGGCATTGCCGGTGACATTCCGGGTTCTCCGAATGTGATTATTTCCCTCATGTCAGGAAGAGTCAAGGTGGACTTTTCCCCCCCTTTTGAACTAAAGAGTTTATTATCACATTGTGAATTGCATAAATTTTAAATGGCCAATCTGCTCTCAGTTGTTGCGGCAATTAAAGACTGGAAATACAAGCCAAATATCCTAATAAAAAGTAATCTACCTGTCAGGTACTTCGCTTCAAGTATTTTAGAAGTTAGATAAACTCCAAATGAAAGAACAGGTTTCTAAATCAGTCATTTAGAATTCAGAGCACAATTTCTCTGGACCAACACATACACTTCATCAGAGGAATGAGGTTCCCAGGCCAGCCCATGGTTCTATAACCTCTTGAATCGGATCTACAAAACTCTCATTTCCCCTCTGCCAATGTTCCAAAGCTTCTGTGAACCAAGGGGTTCTGGGTCTCCATGGCAGAAATAAGGAAAACACTTCCCAACCCCCATGCTCTCACCCCACTGTGGCTCCATCAGTGAGAAGGTAAAGCTCTGAGCCCCTAGAGGCCAGGGACCTTGCTGAAGCCCAGGACCTAGAGCACAAAGGACGTTTACAGGAAGGCTTGTTGAATGAATGAAGAAGATAGATTTGGTTGTTGATCTATACCTTCCACCACCCACTACCACACTTTCCACTTCCTCCATTTCTCACCTGGGCTTGGGGAATCCACTGGTTCTGAGCTGTGGCCTCAGGAAGGGGCTTTGAAGGTGTTGACTTTGGATTTAAGGGAGGGAGCAAGGCTTGGTTGGATACCTGATCTCAGGGACTCCACGTCTATGGGCAAGGCCCAGATTCTGGCCAGGCTGGGAATCTGCAGGTCTAATCACTGGGGCCAATAAGCTGTTGAGTGACTTCTATTTCCATCACCGTGGATCCCAACACATCACTGTTGGATTCACCTTGCATCAACTGACCAAACTTGAAACAACAACAATTAAACAGCTTACTAAATCAGATAAGCGCTCAATGCCACGTATGAATGAAACGTGGTTAGTGGCAAAGTTCCAAGACCAAGCTCTTAGGGTAGACAAGATTGGAGACCTTCAAAGTTACATACCTCATCCTGGGAAATGACTTCCCTCCCCTCTCGTAAGCAGCTGAGGAAGGTTTGGGCCCCACCAAGCTGTCCTCTTTCCTGTCTCTCCATCCCAGTTCCATAGAGAAAGGATCCAGGTCAAAATGCTCCTTTAATGTAGATGCCAACTGTAGCACTGACATGCTTGACTCCTAGGAAATAACTATTCTCACTTCTCCAGATTTCCATGTCTTCACATTTTAGCCTTTGTACAACTATCTGTGTAGCCTAGAGCACTCTTTCAAGTCACCTGCTCAGTTTGTTCTTCAGGGATCTCTTAATTGTGCCTCCCTCTAGAAAAGCTTCTCTAACTCCCAAGACCAGGTTTGGTGTCCCTCTTATATATTCTCAATCCTCTGACTGCCACCCCCTCCCCCTGACCACACACACACATAGCTCCTCTCACTTTGTATTGTTGACTGTTTACTCAACAGCCTCCCATCCAGACTGTATGCTCCATGGGGCTAAGACTTTGTGTGATGAAAACACTCTCTATCCCCAGTGTCTAGGACAGTTTTTTTTCACATAACATGTTCTACGTGAATGAACAATAAAGACTTACAATGACACAATGGTGAGACCATCAAACACTTCCAAGATTACTTAGCACCATCACAGTCTGCAGAATCCCATGTCACGCCGGACGCACTACTCTCCGATTCTTGCCAGAAGCGCACCCAAGAACAGCAAGATGGTGGAGATGTAAGACTCAGGAGGCTTGGGATCCTGCAAACAGAGCTGTGCTGTTAGTCCAGTGGATGGAAGAGCAGTTTGGGAGGATAGGCTGGTTCATGTTTCTTTCAAAGACATAAACATGTACCTCGTCCTCCTTTAGCAACTCATGGTTTGAGGAATAGTTTTTGCTTCATGAAAGTGAGAAAACAGCTGGATCAAACAGGCTTCCAGGACCAAAGACAGAAAACGCAGAGTGTCAGCCAGCCTACATGGAGCCAGCTGGACATGATTCCTGTGGTGACCAAGCCGTAGTGCTCTCTGAGCCTGGTGAAGGGCACTGAAGCCGTAGTAGTGCTCCCTGAGCCTGGTGAGGGGCACTGAAGCCATAGCAGTGCTCCCTGAGCCTGGTGAGGGGCACTGAAGCCGTAGTAGTGCTCTCTGAGCCTGGTGAAGGGCACTGAAGCCGTAGTAGTGCTCCCTGAGCCTGGTGAGGGGCACTGAAGCCGTAGCAGTGCTCCCTGAGCCTGGTGAGGGGCACTGA
>NC_048218.1:160894792-160903456 GCF_002007445.2 Ailuropoda melanoleuca
GGGGCTTGGGAGGCAGGAGGGGAAGCCCTGTGGTTCTGGCCTGGTGTCCTTCAAGGCTAGACTTGTGGTCCTTCAACCTTCCCAAGGTTTTGGGTTTATTGATGAATCCAGCAGTTGTTTCACAAGAGTCCATTTCACCTCAAATAAAATCCCATAACCTTTGCGTCAGTGCCCTGCCCCAGTGCCCTCAGCCCATCCCCACCCTCATCTGCTGCTTTGTTGGGCAGTTCCTATGGGTGACCATGGCTTCCTATCCCCAGCACCCATGTCTTTCTGAGAGTCTCTCTAGCCCCAGGAACACAAGGGCAGGCGGTACTGCATTTGCCCAGGCATCACACCTCTGGGGAACAGCACTAGGTGGAGAAATGCCCCAGTTTCCTTAGCCGTTGGTGGGACAATTCTGAGGTAAATCCTACACAGTGTCTCCCAGCCCTGGCAAGACTGAGCCCCAGTCGCAGTAACCTGTATGCCAACACACTCTTTATTGGCTCTTCTCCTTTCCCTGTCTCGTTTCCCATCCCCACTTCATGCTTCCTAGGATCACCTGCCAAGTAGATTATGTTTACCCCAAATCCTCCTCTCAAGAACTGCTTTTGAGAGAACCCGAACTAAGACACACAGTGAGGTCGGGAAGGTGGCCACTGACAGGAGAGAAAATACAGCAGAGCGTGAAAGACAAATTTTCACAGGCTTGAAACATGGTAACAAACTCTTAAAAACAGTGATGGATATTTCCTTTGGTTATGTTTCTGAAGAAAAAGAGACTTGTGAAAAGAAAATGATAATAGCTTTCAGTCTTCCAGCATGCAACAGGCAATGGTTGTAAGCAGATTTAAAAAGAAAGAACCCTTTGTGAGAGGCGTTTAGCACAGATGAAGACAAGCTCCGGAAAAAAAAAAAAAAACAGGAATCAAAAAGGGCTGTGAAGGAAGGAGAGGGGATCAGGCCAAATCCATTGTAGCCCAAGAACTATGGGGAGAGGGAAGCTCCTGGTTGTAGAAATGAATTTATTGCCAGAGCAGCTTTATTTTAAAAAAAAAAAAGAAAGAAAAAGAAAGCTAATAACAATAACCACACCGATGAAAACCCAGCTAACACTGACTTGTTTCACTATATGTCAGGGAGCAAAATGGGGCTTTGCAGAGGCGATCTTTCTGCCACAGCATTCCTGCAATCAGTCCTGTCATTGTTACCCTTACTGTACAGTGAGACACAGAGTCGGAGTCAAATGACTCTGCCTGGTTACACAGCTAAAAGGGACAGATGGAAAGACACAGCACAATTTATCTATTTATCTGTCTCTCTGACCACTTACCTACCCATCCATCATCTAAATGCGTGTATCTATCTCTATAAATACATATATTTTATTCATACAATGAGATCTGGTAGGCTTCAATTGCAGAACAGCTTGAGAGAAGAGATAATTAATTATAAGAAGTCCAGGAAAAGAAACTGATCTCAGAAGCAAGGCTTGAGCTCTGTTATGCCAGGCAAATGGGCAACACTGTCAGTGGGCAGGGAGAGCTCTTAATCTTCAGATCATATCTACTGGCAGGTCCACCTTCCTCCCATCCCCTAATGTTAGGGAATCTTTGCTTTATAAAACACTACTGAGGGGTGCCTGGTGGCTTAGTCTGTTGAATGTCCGACTCTTGATTTGCAAATGTGCCTAGAAACAGTGGTCTGGATCTCAGGGTTATAAGTCCAAGCCCCACAATGGGCTCCATGCTCAGTGTGGAGCCCACTTAAACAAACAAACAAACAAATAATTAAAAAAAAAAAACAAAACCAAAAAACCCCACTGCTGATAGCAGAGATGGTCAATGCATTACACTATCTTGGCCAAAGAGCAGCCCATACTATCTGAGATATTTGTCTTTCTAACTTAGCATCTTTAAGGAGGAGGATGATGAGAGAGAAGAAGAAGAAATTTACCCCCAGGACCATGAAATAGGTTGTACAGGTTAAATACTGCACAGTCCCATGGGAATGCTACTCACATTAGAGTCTCTCTAAATAAAGCCCCTGGAATGGGGCAGTGTACAACCTGTGTAACTGCACATGATGTCCCCACCTGCCCCCACCAATGAGATCAGCCATATGAACTATATGACCAATGGCACAGTTGGAACCTTCTCATTTTTTCACTGTTTATAGGCACATTTGCAGACAAAATGTGGAGATTATAATCAGACACAAGCTCTGAAAAGAAGAAATGAAATACTGACATAAAGGAAAAATAAAGGACAATAGCTGCCTCTGAGTTTATCTTACCTTGAAGGTTCACGGCCTCCTGTCACCTTTCTTGGAAGTGCCCCCCTCTTTGTTGCTGGGGTTTTACAGCCAATTGGGGAACTAGCTGATTAACCCTGGACAGAAATAGAAACTCCACAAGAAGTGAAACCAAGTTCCATCCAGGAATGAAACCATAACCAATCACATGAGACGCCCATGTCATCACCTGGCCCACGGACAAGGGAGCAAATACATTAATGATCTGGTCCAGCTGCTGGACCACTGCGTTCATCCCTGTAAGTGAGGGGAATGGAACATTGCAGCTCAGTGGCTGAGTCCTTCCTCCTGGTGAATTTAACAGGGTGCATTTGCTAGCCGTGTATGGGGTGAACTGCGGTGGAAACAGAAAAGTTCCCTTTCAGGCTAACTATGGATTCATCACAGGATTTTCAACTTGAAGAAAGCCTTCAAGATCAGTTCTATTGAACTTGAATAATTAACAGAGGAGTAAACTGAGGACAAGGTCACTTGGAGCTAATTATTCTAACTTCGGTCTCCTGTCTTCTCTTTTCTGTCACATCCTGCTATCTTAACAACAACAATGATATTAACTAGTCATTATGTTATTATGACTAACATGTCGATGAGGGGGAGGAAGAAGAAGGACAGAACTAGTAGCAAACTTCCTAGTGCCAGGCACCTAGTTCTAAGCCTTTTCCACACACCCGGCTCACTGACCCTCACAACAACTCTAAGAGACTGGCAATAGCTCCCTTTAACAAATTAAGAAGTAGAGGCACGAAGAGGTGAACTTTTTTTGCTCAGGGTCACAGGGAAGGTAAGTGGGGGAGTTGAGATTCAAATCCAAGCAGGCTGACTCCAAAGCTTACTCTCCTAACTATTCCACCATTGCTGAAGAACATACTTGCAGGCTCACTTAAAAAATCATAGTGAACCTCGAAACAGGATCTGTGTTTTATTTTAGATTTCTTTAAAAGCAATTAAGAGAGGCTAGGAAGATTTTCTTTTACCCAGAGACAGAGGACACTTTCAACACCATGTCACCCAGCTTTTACCCGCCTAGCTGTTTTATTTTGGGTGGTGTTATTTAAGCCACAGTACCATCCAAATAAGTGTAGTTTAAGAGAAGACATGATTATAAGGGACTTCTACTCTTTGTAAGGAGTATATTTTAATAGACTTCTCCATGATAGCTTCCTTTATCTTGGCTACCAACTCACGAACATTTTCTAGCAGAGAGTACCAATTCCACAAATATAGGGTTGGGCAAGATCTCCAGTTTTTAAGCTGGCAATTTGAATATATCACAATGTGAATGATCCAAGTTTTATAAATGGAAGAAAAAACAAAGATGCCAGATTCTCCCATTTAGCTCCATTGTTGGAAAAAATTCTACCTCTCACTATCAGTGATAAGTGATAATCAACAGTCACATTCCCTGACGCATTTTTTGCAGGGGACATAGAAGCTTATCACTGGCCAGAATGAAGAAATCTTTTAATCCACTTATGTTGCAGGTCTAAAATTGCCATGGGACTTCTCTGCCATATTTTGAGGGGCTTCTCTCCTGAAAGTACAGTTTATGTTATCTCTTTGATAATAACAATGGCATCCATTTCTTCCTGCCTGCAGATGTAGGTCCAAGTGCTTTACAAATCCTGTATCTCACAGAATTCTCCAAACTGAGCAGGCATGGGGTGTGGGTGTGAGGTCTGTTTCTCCAGTTCTACAGATGAGGAAAGTAGAGTCTGGGGAAGTTATGTAAATTGCAGCTGGTAAGAGCCATGGTTCGTTTTAACGGGATTCAAATCCAGGTCTGTTTGACTCCAGATGCCTCTCTCTTAAAGGCGACTTTACTGCCCCTCTCAGAGCCCTGATTGACTCATCAATTGTGTTCACCGAGCCAGGCCTACCTCTCGACTGATTAGAAGACCATGACCCAGATCACCAGCCAGCTGGCCTCTGTTGTCATGTGTGAGGCTCACGATCCAGTCCTTCTGAATGGTGATGCCCAGTGTGGTGCTGGCCAGGTTCGCCAAGGCTGCCAGGAGTATCACAGCCGAGTAGCAGGCCACCTACAGCAGGGTGGGAAAGGGAGTGTGGAATCCAAAAACGAACTTTCTCAGCCCATTGTGGTACATACCACAGTTTTTTCTCTGGCAGCTCAAGGAACATCTACAATGAACACAAAGACCTTTGAGAACAAGAGTTTCGATGTAGGTTTGAAGCACAATGTGACTGTGTTGATTCTACCCATTTTCTTCTTGCCCCATCAGCGCCAGATCTGATGCTAATTTGTACCTTGTAGCCACAGACTCTGCTGTTCTACTGCCTTCGTGTCGGTGGGATTTAGGCTCTGATTCACAAACTAGGGGTGAGGAGAACACTGACTAAAGATGAGCAAGATCCCAAACCGGTGAGCGGGGCCATGTGGAGATGACTCACTGAGAGGCATTCGAGGCTGGTCTCTGCCACTCACTCTTAGGGCACAGGAGGGAGCTGAACCAGCTGCGCCAGACCTGCGCCATCTCCCTTCTGGGACAAGATGCAGGCTGTGACCAAGGCATTCTGAGTGAAGAGCAAAGCATGAGCCGTTGCGAATGGAAACAATGTTTCCTCTTGGCTTTAAGACACAGGTCATGGCTACACTATCATTTAATGCAGAGTAATTACATGTGACCAAATCGCAGGGCCAACCAGGGTTATGGCTTTCAACAGCAATCAAGGGCTTGAGGAGGAGGCGAAGAGCAGGCTCATATGAGCACTAAAGGCAAAGCCTTCGCAACCAAAAGAAAAAAACAACTGAGCTTTACAAGGAAATGAAAACATACTTGAGAGGAGAATTATAAGAAAGGCAGGATACTAGACAAATCAGAGAACTTAAAGGTTTCCTACTGATACATCCCACTCTTCTGGATGTACTCTGTGACTGAAGTGATCAATATGGCCAAACGACTGGGGCACCTGGGTGGCTCAGTCAGTTTAACATCTGCCTTTGGCTCGGGTCATGATCCCAGGGTCCTGGGATCGAGTCCCACACCGGGCTCCCTGCTCAGCTGGTAGTCTGCTTCCCCCTCTGCTACCTGTGCACCCCCCACTCGTGTGTACTCTCTCTCTTAAATAAATAAATAAGATCTTTTTTTAAAAAAAAATATGGTCAAAGAACCAACTTTACGTAAGTTAGCTTTTCCAATGACATGGCTTCAAAGAATGTCTTTCCAAGCCTCCTAGGTGGAATGAAATGTTGATGAGCAATCAAAATAGGAAAAACTTTAAAAATCCTACATTCTTACTTGGCATAAGAGGGTTAAAAAGATATTAGAGCCAAAAGCTAAAAATACGTCTACACTTGAATGACTAAGTCTCCAGGTATTAGTTCTGAATTTAGACAGATTACTTGGTACAAAAGATATCTTTTACACATAGAAACTGTCTTTAATAAAAAAAAAATAACACAAGTATATCATACATAGGTTATATCAGAGAATTAAAAAGAAAGCATGTTTTTAAGACTTTAATATTAAAAATCTGTGATGGGAAGAATCTAAAAACTACAATAAAATGTTTTAAACATAATACCGAAGAATGTATAAAGCTACACACACTTTTTCTAGTTGCTAAAAGTTATGCTGTCTTTCTATTAAGTTCATATCTGTATTTTATTTCACAAAATAAACCCAAAAAAGTCTAGTGAGATCATAAGTTACCTCATAATTGTGTGTCAGAGTTAAGAGTATTACCTTTGTTTCTTGGTTTCCTGATGATCCGATCACCAATTAAGACCCCAAGCATTAACACAGAGCCAGCCACCACTAAGTCAAACATTACTGTTAGGAGAAGATCGTGTTCATATAATTCTTTCAGGAATGCAGAAATGGCAAAGTGTCACCTTCCATCTCCCTACAAGGCAATGAAGCAAAGCATGTTTTAATTATTGACCTAAAAGATGGAACAAACTTAAAATCCAGAAAGATACCTTTCTCCCAAAGGACATGTCGTATGCAAGACGTAGAATCAGAAAGTCAAAATTATACATTTATGCAGCACAGCTGTGACATTTTAAAAATGCAATGTAGTTCTACTTTAGAAAGCTGGACAGAATATATTTTAAAATCTTGAAAGCTTCAAAGAGCCAAGAATCCCATGAGAAGACATCAGATAAATGCTTTTGAGAACATGAAAGCCCCAAGAAGCAAGCCCAGGTCACCCTGAGACATCTGCTGACTCTGTCAGCTCTGCAGTTTGGGTCATATCAAAAAGTCAGATGATAGAAGTCCATGCCCACCAAAGGTGAGACATAGACAAAACAGTTCCTGCTTTAAGCTGAGATCCCATATAACTCTACCCTAAGGGTGAGACAGGGTAAACCACAAGTAAGCCAATCCTCGCCTGGACCTGGAGTCCAGCCTTACCTCATCTGGATGGTCCAGGACATCACAAGCCTGGATCTTGCATTAAACTGGTCCCAAATGGCTAGTGCCCACTATGTATCTGGTAAAAGCCACTTTCCTCTCTAAAGAAAGACACTATCATCTTAGGCTTCAAAATATTCCTACACTAATTTTTAAATACAATGCCCAGAGCATGATCAAATGTAACAAGTCATACAAGGAAATGAAACAGCATGAGCAAGATCTACCATAAATAACAGACAATAGAAACAGACCTACTGAGACTTCAGACATTTAAATTATCAGACATGGGCTATAAAATAATAGTGATTATTATATTTAAAGAAATTAATGCCAGGCCTGATAATCTGAGCAGGGGATTGGAATCTATAAAAAGTGACAGAGCCAGTTTGAAAAGAACTACATAGAAATTCTAGGGCAGACAGGGGAAGAGAATCCTCACCTACAGAGGGGGGAACATCAGAATAACGTCAGACCTGTTTACAGAGACCTGGCAAGCCAGAAAAAGCTGGCAAGACATATTCAGAGCTCTAAATGAGAAGAATATGCAGCCAAGATCTTTTATCCAGCAAGGCTGTCATTCAGAATTGATGGAGAGACAAGGACCTTCCAAGACCGGCAGAAACTGAAAGAATATTTGACCACCAAGCCAGCCCTACAAGAAATATTAAGGGGGATTCTATAAAAGTAAAAAGACCCCAAGAGTGATACAGAACAGAAATTTACAATCTATAGAAACAAAGACTTCACAGACAACATGACATCATAAATCATATCTCTCAATAATTACTCTTCAATGTGAATGGCCTAAATGCTCCCATAAAATGCCACAGGGTTGCAGACTGGATAAAAAGACATGACCCATCCATATGCTGTCTACAAGAGACTCATTTTGGATCTAAAGATACATCCAGACTGAAAGTGAAGGGATGAAGAACCATTTTTCATGCCAATGGACCTCAAAAGAAAGCTGGGGTAACAATTCTCATATCAGACAGATCAGATTTTAAACTAAAGACTGTTGTTAGAGATATAGAAGGACACTATATTATTCTTAAAGGATGTATCCAACAAGTGGATATAACAATTATAAATATCTATGCCCCCAACAGGGGAGCAGATAGATACACAAACCAACTCTTAACCAGAATAAAGAGACATATAGATAAAAATACGTTAAGAGTAGGGGACCTCAACACTCCACTATCAGCAATAGACAGATCACCTAAGCAGAAAATCAACAAAGAAACAAGAGCTTTGAATGATATACTGGACCAGATGGACCTCATAGATATATACAGGACACTATACCCCAGAACAAAGGAATACTCATTCTTTTCAAATGCACATGGAACTTTCTCCAGAATAGACCATATACTGGGTCACAAAACAGGNGACACTATACCCCAGAACAAAGGAATACTCATTCTTTTCGAATGCACATGGAACTTTCTCCAGATTAGACCATATACTGGGTTATAAAACAGGTCTCAACTGATACCAAGACTGAGATTATTCCTGCATATACTCAGACCACAATGCTTTGAAACTGGAACTCATCACAAGGAAAAATTTGGAAGAAACTCAAACATTTGGAAACTAAGAACCATCCTGCTTAAGAATGATTGGGTANCAACTGATACCAAAGACTGAGATTATTCCCTGCATATACTCAGACCACAATGCTTTGAAACTGGAACTCAGCACAAGGAAAAATTTGGAAGAAACTCAAACATTTGGAAACTAAGAACCATCCTGCTTAAGAATGATTGGGTAAACCAGGGAATTAAAGATGAGCTTAAGCAATTTATGGAGACCAATGAGAATGAAGACACAATCGTCCAAAACCTATGGGACACTGCAAAGGCAGTCCTAAGGGGAAAATACATAGCCATCTAAGCCTCACTCAAAAGAAAAGAAAAATCTAAAATGCAGTTTTTATATTCTCACCTCAAGAAGCTGGAGCTGGAACAGAAGAACAGGCCTAACCCAT
>NC_048218.1:160903475-160903800 GCF_002007445.2 Ailuropoda melanoleuca
GGTCCAAAACCTATGGGACACTGCAAAGGCGATCCTAAGGGGAAAATACATAGCCATCTAAGCCTCACTCAAAAGAAAAGAAAAATCTAAAATGCAGTTTTTATATTCTCACCTCAAGAAGCTGGAGCTGGAACAGAAGCTCGAGAAGGCAGCTGATGAAGATTAGAGCAGAGATCAATGGATTAGAAACCAGGAGCACAGTAAAGCAGATCAACAAAACTAGAAGCTGGTTCTTTGAAAGAATAAATAAGATCGATAAGCCACTGGCCAGACTTATTCAAAAGAATAGAGAAAGGACCCAAATTAATAAAATTATGAATGAAAG
>NC_048218.1:160904925-160929065 GCF_002007445.2 Ailuropoda melanoleuca
GAGATGCCCTTCAACAGATAAATGGATAAAGAAGATGTGGTCCATATATACAATGGAATATTACTCAGCCATCAGAAAGAACGAATACCCAACATTTGCAGCAACATGGGCAGGACTGGAGGAGATTATGCTAAGTGAAATAAGTCAAGCAGAGAAAGACAATTATCATATGGTTTCACTCATTTATGGAACATAAGAAATAGCAGGGAGATTGGTAGGAGAAGGAAGGGAAGAATGAAGGGGGGATAAACAGAAGGGGGAATGAACCATGAGAGACTATGGACTCTGGGAAACAAACTGAGGGCTTCAGAGGGGAGGGGGGTGGGGGATTGGGATAGGCCGGAGATGGGTATTAAGGAGAGCACATGTTTCATGGAGCACTGGGTGTTATATGCAAACAATGAATCATAGAACGCTACATGAAAAACTAAGGTTATACTGTATGGTGACTAACATAACATAATAAAAATAAATAAAAAAGACAAAAGAAATTCTAGGGGTGAAAACTATAACAATAGAAATTAAAATTAAAAATACAATTGATAGGTTCTATAGCAGATTATAACTAAAGGAAAATCAGTTAACTGGAGATATGTAGAAAGAAAAATCCACAATAGAACACAGAAAGACAAATCGAGGGGGAGAATGGTAAGAACAGAAGATGAAAAAGAAGAAAAAACCATAATGAGCCAAATAGAAAATACAAAATAACATGGTATGTTTAGCTTAAATATATAACTAGTTATCATTAAATATAAATGAATTTAAATGTTCCAGTTAAAGGATAAAGATGAACAAACTGGATTCTAAAATATAACTAGGGGGGCTCCAGTTGAGGGTCTGACTCTTGGTTTCAGCTCAGGTCACAATCTCGGGGTCAAGGGATGAGCCCTACATTGGGCTCCAAGCTCTGTGCAGAGTCTGCTTAGGACTCTGTCTCCCTCTCCCTCTGTCCCTCCCTGCCCCTCTCTAAAATAAATAAAAATATATGTTTAAAAATAAAATAAAATACACAACTAGATATTATTTACAAGAGACACATTAAAACAAAAAAAATCAGATTGAAAAAATGGATAATGATACACTATGCCAACATTAACCAAAAAGAATTCTTGTCATTAAATTAGTATCAAAGTAGAGTTTAAAAGGGGGGTAGGAAGAGCATTGCCTAAGAAAAAAAGGGTCACTTCATAATGACAAAGGCTCAATCCACTAGGAAGATATAAACATTCCAGTTTTGTATGTACTTAATATTAAGAACTCAAAATACATGACTCAAAAATGTGTAGAATTAAAAGAAGAAAAAGACAACCATTGTGGGAGATTTTTAACTCACAACCTGCCTCTTGGTAACTGATTGAACAAGACAAATATATACAGTGTGTGTGTGTATTCTACTTAAAGGATTTAGAAAAAAACACCATATCCAGAAATATCAGAATACACATACTTTTAAAGCACGTGAAACATTTGTAGGAATTGGCCACCTAATGGATTGTATAACAAATCTTAATTTCAAAATATTGAACCACACAGAGGACATTCTCAGACGTCAAGACAATTAAGCTGAAAGTCCGTTAGAAAAACATCAGAGGGGCGCCTGGGTGGCACAGCGGTTAAGCGTCTGCCTTCAGCTCAGGGCGTGATCCCGGAGTTATGGGATCGAGCCCCACATCAGGCTCCTCCACTATGAGCCTGCTTCTTCCTCTCCCACTCCCCCTGCTTTGTGTTCCCTCTCTCGCTGGCTGTCTCTATCTCTGTCAAATAAATAAATAAAATCTTTTAAAAAAAAAAAAGAAATTCCTCATCTGTTTGTAAATTTTAAAATATATTTAAAAATAATCCATTGGTCAAGCCAGCAATCACAGAAGACATTACAAAATATTTTTAACAAAGCATCTCAAAATTTGATAGAGGCAGCTGAAATAATGCTTAAAGAGAAGCTTATAGTCTTAAATACAGATATTAGAAAAGAAAGGCTGATTTTGAGCAGCCAAGTATCTATATTAGGATGTTAGAAAAGGAACAGCAAATTGAGCCCAAAGAAAATAAAAGAAAAGTAATAATAAAGGTAAGAGCAGAAATTAATGAACTAGAAAAATGAAGGTACAATAAAAAGGCTTAATAAAGCCAAAATTTGGCTCCTTGGAAAAACCAATAAAATAACTTGTGGTTTATTATACAGTGAAATACTATATAGCAACAAAAGGCAACAACCCAGGGCTGATTGTAACAACATGGATACAACAAAAATAATGTTAAACAAAAGAAGACACAATCGAGTATATATGGCAGGATTGCATTTACAGAATGCTCAAGCCAAACTTGAATTACACCCAACTATCTCATTTAGGGATGCCTACAGCAGTGGTAAAACCACACCGAAGAGCAAGGAAAAGTGAGGCTCCTGGCTCTTTCCTGTTGGTGAGGAAGGAATGTGATTGCGAAGGGCTGCAGGAGGGACAAATCTTTGGTGCGGGCCCCACCCTAGTATTGGATTTGAGTGGTGGTTTCATGTATTCACTTTATAATTATTTATTATAAGCATTCCTTATACATGTATGTTTTATGCACTTTCCTCCCCATGAGCTATAGTTGGCAATTCAAAACACTTCCTAACAAAAATATACAGGCATCTTGTATCAGATATTTTGAGACATTCTAATGGCCTATTCCGGTTCCCTTAACCATTCAAAATACAGGAATTTCAATTTGAATGATCTTACCCATATTGATAAGGCATAGCTTACATAAATCAAAAATCTTGGACTGATGAGGTAGATCAAAGTTGCTCCTAAAACACATATATCCAAATGATAAACGTTATTAACTAGTAATATGTATATATGTATCTCTTTAAATAACATCTGGCTGTTAGAGAAAGTAAAATCCTGTTTGGTGTGAATTTGCTTTGAGAGCATAGCCCAGTGCTAACTACTAATACAGGCAACAGAAGAGCAGCTGGTTTTATTAAACACGTTAGGGGATTCTCAGGGCTTCTGTTTTTTCAAAGCAGTCTTCACTCCCCTGAGTGACCACTAGGGGAATATTTAGTCACATTCCATTTCTCAGGTCTAGACATGGAGGCAGAGAAGGAAGCGAGCCTTCACACTGCAATCCAGGCTTTAAAGCACGTAGTCTGGAGTGTAATGGAGGAATATGGAAACAGCAGCAACTCCAGCTGGTAAGGCAGAACAGTGGCTTTGAGTGGATGTCACTCCTGAGCAAAATCTGAGAGCCAAGTGGGAGTTGAGCTCATGAGGAGGTTTGAAGGTAGAGATAGCTTTTTAAGTCGGGAGAACCACGGACATGAAAGTCTGGAGAAAAGAGAAAGCAATAACTGCAAACAAGAAAATGCAGAGGTTGGGGTACAAAGCATGAAAGTTAGAGTAGGAAGTAGGGAGGATGGAGCGGTCCAAAGGGACTGCTTTCCCAGAGTCCAATGGGACTCTTTCCCAGAACGAACAGGGAGGAGAGGTGAATTGTCAACTGTGCCCTTCTGTGGATTCTCAGCTGCAGGGGGCCTCATCTTTGGCCTTTTCAACACACTCATTATACCCACAGAGCTGGGGGCTGGAGCCTGCCACAGCTGTTCACCTAGGAACCCTCTCCACTTCCCTTCTGCCCATCTTGACCATCACTGCTCATTCTGGTCTTTCTGATACTCTCTCCAAAATGGCAGCTGATCCCCCAGCGCAGTCTTCGTGGTCTCCTCCTGCAACCTCCAGTGTGTCTTCTTTGTTTTAGAGAGCTCTATTGAACTCCCACCAACCCTCTGCCTGCCTGCATTGCTGTATTTTCTATAGATGCTACCATCAAGTCAGATCTATTTTTGCAAACGCCACCTAGCATATCCCCGGTATAGTGGCAGGGATTCCAAGTCTATTCCTTCCTGCCTGCCTGCATACCTGCCCTCTTTTATGTATTCTTGCATTCAAAATTTAATGAGCATCTACAATCTTCCAGGTATTTTGCCAGGCACTGGGTAAAAAAAAAAAAAAAGGTAGAGTTCTTACTCTTCTGTTATTTAGAGATAATAGACAATAGACAATGAATTATAACCCACTATGATGAGCTTCAGATTAGATGGGGCTGGGTACCATAGAGTCACCCCACAAGCCAGTCATGGGGGAACTATGATAGGTCACTTAAGAGGCCCTCTGGACCAAAAGGAAGCATAAGGCACTGGGGAAGGACATCAAAGTTGAACCCACCATCTCCTGACACAGGAACACTACCCTGCCACCCACCCCAAAGCTAGAAGACTAGGACCTTGGCCCTTCACACCTTAGAGACCACTAGCCCTGTGGCCTCTCTCCAGGTTCATCCCAGTCCTTCAGCACCTCAGCAATGCCTGAGGCACCAGGATTTTGCTGTCTATATCCCACCCCAGCACTGGACAAATTCTCCAGGAACCATTGAAGAGTAAGGTCTCTGGCTGGTCCCACAGCCTATTCCAGGCCAGCCCCACGGCCCCTAGCTGGTAGCAAGAACTTCCTAGGAGATGACCTCTCACATCAGAAATTCTCTAGAATGTTTGCAGATCTTCCATCTGGCCCAGCCAGGAGACAGAGTGTGCACGGTGGGATATTACCCATGCCCGGCTGATCTCACTTCAAATTCAAATCACTAACCATAAGTGGGTCCTTTCCCACTCTCCTGACTTCTCCTTTTTCCTGAAATCCTTCCCACCCTCACTGTAAGCTGGTGATCTTGCTTCCTATACCACTGAAGATACAAAAGCAATGGAAGAGGACTTCCTTGAGTTCCCATCACCACACCTGCCCACACCTATGCTCTGCCTTCCTTCCTGTTCCTATGACTGCCTGTCTGCTCCCAGCAAAGTCAACTCCTCACCGCACCTCTCTAGTCTCCTCTCCAGGACATCAACCCTTATTTAAAAAGTGATATATTCATATTATATTAAGATTAAATTAAAAGGAAATGTTCCATATAAAAGATTGGGACAAATCACTTAAAATATCTATCCTAAGGATTAAATCTAACTTTGGAGGTAGAACAGTCACATGGTTTCTATTAGAGACAGGACGGCTCCAAGGGGTCACTGCAGGGAGACAGGTAAGCCACAGGCTACTGGTGCAGCCCCAATAAGATCCTTGAGTCAGGGAGCCTGGTAGGCCTGGTTGACATAGTAGAGACGGGTGCTCTTGGGCTTGCTCCAAGCCAGGCCTGCAGCAGAACCCCCATGTAGCAATCAATGTCACAATCACATTGCAGAGAATACCCAGAAACGGGACAGCCAGCCATGGTATACTCGAGCACAGTGCCGGCCATCAATATCAGATGCTAAATCATCAGGCAAATGGGCCATTGTAGTGGGGAGGGACTTCTGGACACTAAAAGACCTTCTGAGCCCAGGCCATGCAATTCTTTTTTTTTTTTTTTAAAGATTTATTTATTTATTTATTTGACAGAGATAGAGACAGCCAGCGAGAGAGAGAACACAAGCAGGGGGAATGGGAGAGGAAGAAGCAGGCTCATAGCTGAGGAGCCTGATGTGGGGCTCGATCCCATAACGCCGGGATCACGCCCTGAGCCGAAGGCAGACGCTTAACTGCTGTGCCACCCAGGTGCCCCCAGGCCATGCAATTCTGCACCTTCCAAGGATGCATGATGATTGCGTGGTTAGGTGGCTATCACTGGTCTGGGAATTCATTCAAATGCATTTGCAGTGAGTATGCCCATCCTTCCTANCGATTGATCCCAGTGGTGGTTAGGTGGCTATCACTGGTCTGGGAATTCATTCAAATGCATTTGCAGTGAGTATGCCCATCCTTCCTAAAAAGAAAACTTACTGTTGTACAAAGGAATAGGGAAGAAGACAGCAGGGAACTCTAGTTATAACGATTATTTGCTATGGTCAATAAGTGGGTTTCCATTTGAAGAACCCAGATGTCAAGAGTATCCTATTATATTGGCCTCATACAGACTGTGGAGAAAGTAGAAATCAGAACAGTTGCCAAAAGCTTCCAATTCTCTCTTTCTTTCTTAAGTCTGATAACTCAGACTCAATTGGGACTTTTCGTAACAGCCAGGCACATCCTTCCCTCATGAACAAAAGAACCTGGGGCCCACCTATTACAGGGCCTGCCATGTAGGGGACACTGGGTCAATTCTGGCTAATAATATAATGAGTAGTAGATATTCTATTCTGCTGCAGAGTGTCTATCCAACAAGAACGACCTTTAAAAGTACACTGTGCAATGAAATTTATTATCAAACTTGAAAGTGAAACGAAAGGTAGTTTTCATGTATGGTTAAAACGTTTCTGTGGCACTGGGCTGAAGAGACCGTGTGCAGAAAGATAAGAAACCTGAAGTCTCTTTTTAGACACCAGTTATCTTTCTCTTAAACAGCAACACAATAGAGTGAAGAGTGAGTGGTGGCTTTACTTTCATCTAAAATCATTTCTGTTACCTACTCAAACAGAACACTTTCCCCTCTAGAGAAAAGGGTCATCTGTTTAACAAATAGAAAGTTGCTGCCATTTCCCCTTTCTTCTTGTTTACAGGACATCCGTTTTGTTCAGGGAGACAGAGCATCCATAGGCAAGGGGATGAATCACAACGGATGAAGTCACTCACTGTGATGCTATTTCCCGGACTCCCTGTAGCTAGGATTGGTCCCTGGCTGTTCCAGCCACTGAGGTGTAAGCTGAAGTTTCGGCGGGGGGGGGGGGGGGGCGCTTCTGGGAAAGATTCCATATTCTGATAAAAGAGGCAAGTGCAAAAGGAGAGCTTGCATTTGCCATTCCCTACCCACCCCCTTGCCTTTGAATACGGCTGCGATGCCTAGAGCCACAGAGGCTGCCTCGCAATCATGAAGTGACAATGTCAGAAAGCAGCTGGTGGAGGGTCACAAGGCAGATGGGTGGCTGGGATCCTACTGCCATCTCTGAGTTGCTGGACCAACCCTGAATGGATGACTTCTGGAGTTCTTATTCAGTAAAGGAATAAATGTTCTTAAAGTTTAAGTCTTTGTCAGTTGAGCTTTCTTGTATGAGCAGCCGGAAACATTTCCAACTGATACACAGAGCTTTAATTACAGGTTCAATGACTGCCCATATACCCAGGATCTAAATTTAACCACTGCTAATATTTACCACATTTGCTTTATCTCTTGTGTGTCTTCAATATATGTTGAAAATAAGTTGTTATAACATCATAACACTTTACCCCTTCAGCACATAGCTCCTAAAAATAAGCACATTTTTCTTCATGAGCACAATGCCATTATCCCTCCTAAAAATATCAGCAATTCTGTGTTATTATGTGAGAGCTAATCCACATTTAGTTTCCGCTACTCCGCTACTTTCTTCTTATAGTTGGAGAAAACTTCCATTTAAATGGTACAAGTGGGGGCACCTGGGTGGCTCAGCCAGTTAAGCAGATTAGGCATTTGACTCTTGGTTTCAGGTCAGGTCATGATTTCAGGGTCCTGAGACGGAGACCCATGTCAGGCTCCATGCTCAACACAGAGTCGGCTTGAGATTCTCTCCTTCTCCCTCTGCCTCTCCCCCCACTCGCTCATATGCTCTCTCTCTCTCTCTCTCTAAAATAAATAAATCTTAAAAAAAAAAAATAAACGGTACAAGCAGGAATTGGTATTTTGTTTTACCTTTTCTTCTTTAAAAAAGATTCACCACTTCCGCCTCTCATAAAAACAAAGTTTCATTGTCCAGCCCATTATGGCTTCCGAGCCCAGGAGATGTGAATAAAGCCGAAGAAGATGTGAACAAAGCTCTGGACACTATAACCAATCACCTAAAAGCCTCAGCCAAAAGTGTTGTAAGAATTCCCATTCAGAAACTTATTTGGGATTGAGCTCCTGGTGAACTAATGCTCTTCTGAATTAGCGAGGCAAAGGACTAGAACATTCAGTGTGGAGTAAAGCGTCCTCTCTGTGAGATAAGCTTCTCTAGTTTGGGGACCTAACCTTAGCCTCCCCTCCCCAAATGACCCTACACTCCACAATTTACACGTAACTGTAAAAAATGGACAAGAGATGACCTTTTTTTTTACCCACAATGGTGGCAATTATAACACTAATTGTGTACTTGAAATATCAACACACTTTATAAACATGATTAGGAAAAATTAAGATGCACCCACAGTCTGGGAGAGAGAGATGGGAAAGCAAAGCTAATTGTTTTGTGACACTTAAATTAGTGAAATCAATTGAGATTTTTGTGGAACACTTGTTACATAAAAGACCCATGTTGCTTGATTATCTTTGCTTATTTTTTTAACCACCCATTTTAATGGAAACCACTATGGCTCAAAGGAACTATGTGATTTCAGATAGATGATGTGACTGTTGCAGTATTACCCACCCTCCAGCCCCCCAGAGGTGATGTGCCCCCTTTCTGCCGCAGAGCTTACTAAGGGAACATCTACCCAGAGACTTACCTAAACGACTCTTCTCTTTCTTCATTCATCTCGTGGTTGCAGTTTTAATCTGTTTCCCCTCATCTTCTGAATTTTCAGTGTCATTTAATTCTCCAACCATTATGGTGTGCTGTGAGAAAAAGATTTCAAATAATGAAAAATACATTTAAACTAGTATAGTATGGTCATAAACTGGAAGAAGTTAATGTGCTTTAACTTAATTCCAATTGGATTCTTTTAAACCATTAATATTTCATTTATTTCAATGGCAGAAAGTTAATTGTGTAATCTATTATTAGGGCTTTATTGCAGTTGAATAAAGTCTTGGCAATTGCTGTTGACAGAGGCTTATTATTAATGCTCAAAACCAATTATTTGGGGGGAAACATTCAGCCAGCTATAATCAGAGACTCACGAATTAATCACACAAAAAATGGTTAAAGCTATGTTTGACTACATTGTGCTGCCGTTCAACTCAGGAAAAATGGTGTAAATAATTTGTCCTCCTTTAACACGTGATTTTTCCAACTTTAATTTTTCAAAAGGGCAAATTTACAAAGCTTGGCATATCTGATGCAAATCCTAAAGAAACGCTTTGATACGTTTTCCCCGAACACGTATCCACAAGAGTAAATGCTTGCTTCTGCTAATGACTATTTTACTTCTAAATAGAGTTTGGGTTTTTTTTTTTTTTTAAAGGAATTTCTAAAACTTAAACATTTTGCTTACCAAACAGAGGCAGCAGGAAGGTTTGGATCTTTCACTGGACTGCAGAGGACTTATAGAAATGTGAATTACAAAGTAGGGCAGGGAAGAGCTTCTGAAGCCCACGAGGACGTTGCTACCATAGACCGCTTTGTGCAGAAAGTGCTCGAGGTGCAAATGTTCCCTGTGGGCTGTCGAAAGGGAGGCCAGCAGTTTCTGTCAACCGTGACCTCCCAGCACAATATGCTCTGGCGGGACGGGAGGGGGGGGGCCCTTCCAGGCCTGTAGGTCACTGCACTGGGAAAAGCTGACACACCATCTCTCCTACCTTAGCTTGGACAAGGACAAGAGATGTCCAAAACATCCGTATGGACACATGCGGGAGCCTGGGACAAGATGCATTAACATCGGTTAAGATTCTTAATGAAGGGAGTTATATTTTGCACTTTGGCATATGTCATAAATCGCTTAGAAGCAACAAGAGCTGGCCCCCTGCAGAGCGCCCCTCAGGGCTGTAGTTCTCCAGACCTTTCTCCCCCCAGGCTTTGAGGCATTGATTCCCGTCTCTGGTGCGTCATTCCCTCAGCAAACTGCCGGCCAGGCCCCTCACAGATGAATCCTCCTGAAGGTTAATGCCAAGCCCGTCTGGGGGCTGGTCCTCCGAGGCGGATTGACCCTCTTTCCAACAGCAAGGCCAACCTAACCGAAAGGATTCCATTTTTTAATGAGAATTTCAGGAACCAGTCTTTCCTTTTGGGTAGAGAAGAGTAAGATTGGGCAGGCTTCCGGTTCTTTGGATAACGTTTAGTAGCAGCTGTGGCCTAACAAAATCTTTTCTTATGTTTTTTCAGTTCCAAGGCCTTAGAACATTGGGTAGCCTTGAGGCTTTGTTTCACTTCAGTGATGATCTAAAATATTTCTCTCAGACTCTGATTCTCCAGCCCCTCCATGTTTAGTCCATACATCTTGTGACAGTTAATGGCAGACAGTTGAGAAATCTACGATAACAAAGCTTTTACTTTCTAAACGTTCTACCAAAGAAAGCCAGAAACATATAAAACATTCAATCTGACACATTCCAGATAAATTATTTAAATTTTGCTGCAAATGCTTCCGCCTAAAATAAATGGCTTTGCTTGTGGAAACACGTATGGTACCACACATTTGTCAAAACTCTCCACCCCTCTGAAGGGGCTGTAGTCCTGGTAAGTGCAGAGCCCAGCGGAGCTGAGAGTCCTGCAGGCTGGCGGGCTGTGACACGAGGCCGGGCTCCCCCCCACCCCACCGGATTCGCCGCCCTGTCGGGGTCCCGGGCTCTGAGCCAGGCACCCAGCGGCCGCTGGAGAAACGAGCCCGTTTGCTGTATTTGCAAGTATAATACGGTAGCCGTATACATACATAGCATAGGCATCAGGATAGCCACATATATTTAAACAAAAATGCCTGTGGCTTACCTCAGACTGTCGGTCATGAACTAGAAAGGCTTTGCTCACCAGGAGAGGAAGAAGGAAATAATTCCCAAAGTTCGGACAGAAGTGGGGGGAGGGGAGAAAAATGGTTCCTTATTTAGCGTAAGGCGACCAGCTTCCTGAAGAGCACCTTTCTCTACACAAACTGTAAAAATCATTTCAAAGTTTACCACTTTCTGGCTTTTCATACCTTTAAGGAACAAAACTGACATAAACACAGCCAATATTTTAAAAAAGAGGCAAGGGGTTGTTCACTGACCTCCAGGAAGCTAGGTCTTCTCTCTCTTCAGAGATGTTTCTAGGCTGCTGTTTCAAGTAAGAGGAGCTGGCAACTGAGAAATTGTTGTGAGGCGTGTACATGAAAGCAGATGAGATCTCGCTCTCCGGAGATTTTCCCCCTTGGTACACACTGCCTGATAGAAACAGGCGCCTGATGTGGTAACCCAGCGGCAGCTGAAACCTCAAATTGAAAGGCTCAAAGGAGCACGAGGAGGAAGCAATGGGGAACCAGATCACACAGAAGGCCTCTCCAAAGCAAACACATTCTAGTTCAGACCAGTTCAATTTTCCAGCCTGGACGCCCTGCTCCCGCAGACACTGGTGGTCGGCGTTTCTCTAAGTACAAGAAACGCTAACACCTGTGCCCGAGCGCAGACTCAAGTCAAACACTCTGGGTTCCGGTCCAGCCTCCTCCACTCACCAGCCAGCTGGCTGCAGTCCGGCTCACTGATTTCTTCAAGCCTCGGTTTCTCACCTCTAAAATGGGGATAATAATAGTACTTACCTCAGACTGGTGATAAAGGTTAAAAAAAGAATGATAATGCATGAAAGTGTATAGGAGAGTATCTGGGGTAGAGTTCATGTTCAAAATGGCATAACTATTGTCATTTATTATTAGCAGGATTTCCATTATTCAGTTTTCATCATCATCAACATCATCGCCGTCATCATTATTATTATATTCAAGGAGTTTTGGCGGACCTGAGGTAAAGGTGTGTAACGGCAATCATCAGGAGGGAGAAGGTAATGAGTAGTTTTGAGGAAAATAAAATTAAATCCACACTCTCCCCTCTCTCCGCCATGTCAGACCATCCTCCCTAAAACTTTGGGATTAATCTAGGCATTCCACGGGGATTAAGGTAACAAACTGAGTCCCTCTGAGCATGATCCACGCTGGTAGAAATAAAGCCATCAGGATGACATGGAGTACAACAAAAAAATGTAATTTTACTCTTTGGAATTAAGTTTTAAGTGATTACTCCCTAAAGAGTTTCTCCTCAAAAAAATTCAAACAATACGGATACAGAAAGGCAAACTTTCCTTTGACTACTATCCTCTACTTCTAGGGCTCTCCCCAGAGGTAAGTATTGTTATCAGGGTGGAATTCATCCTTCAGAGTTTTGTCCATAGAAAATACTCTATTCATTTTGGTTCACATAAATGAACTCATACTCTATGTAACATTTGGTAACTGCTTTTTTCATTCAATAATGTCTAGAGATGTTTCCATGTTAGCATATATAAATAGCTTTAACTTTTCCACTCTTCTCAGAGTGTGTTTATTCCTAATAACTGAATGGATTGCTTCAATAGGTCTGATGACAACCCATCTCTTGCCCTCTTCTGTCTGTTCTTTGTGGGAGGCATGACCCTAGTTTGAGAGTCTGCAGATTTGTTTTCTGGTTCTAGTAGTTCTAACTAGAAGTAAGACCTTCACATAATCATTAAGGCACCCTGAATTTCAGGTCCCTTATCTATCAAATGAGAGAATTGAATTACATGGGTTCTAATTTCCAGTACAGCTACAATCATCAGGGTTTGGGGCACTGGGACAGAAAAACTATTTCTTCCAGTAACAGAATGAAGAAAGTTGTGGGAGTGGGCAAAAACTGATGATTTCTGAATACGTTCTTCCTGCAAATAGGTATATGATTTCCACAAAGTTAGGTCCATTCCTAAACTAAAGTATGGTTTCCCTAATTTGTTTAATGCACACATGGTATTCAATGGTATGTGGGCTTTGTTTGACATCACAGGAATCAAGATATTTTTGAGTAGTCATGCATACACAAATTAGTCTGGCAGAATTTGGTTAAAAGTATTTGCATCTGGGCTATTTATTAGGGATGGAATTAGGATGTGAGAGGCAGGTTTGGGGAAGTGAGTACTAAAAGGGAGAGATTTGAGTACCCTAAAAAGGTTTGTTCATTCAGTCAAGAGGTAATGAACACCATGTCCAGTGGTGAGGAGATTAAAACAAAGAACCCAGATTGTTAGCCTTTGTGCTCCAAAATCTTAGCCAGGGCGTGTTCCTCACCAGGAGGGTGTCTGCATTATGGAGTAATTCTCTTGCTCTCCGTCCATCACCAAGATACTTTCCTGTTAGATGGCTCAGATGACACTTTAAGAGCTGCTTGTCAGCATGTCTTTTTAATGAGGTTCCCTTCAACTCACCTATCAGTGTTTAAATCAGTAGAGAAGAGAGGGATGGTTGACAATAACCATTTTATTACTATCAGGATTTCTGGAATGTATAAAGCAAATATCATTATTAACACCAAAAAATATTATCTTTCACTAGAAAACAGAAAACTGAGACCTATTATGGCCTGGATGAGCAGTGAGAACATCTGGAGTATGTGAGGAGGTTGAATATGAGGGCTGCAGTGTTAGATGAGCGGGAGAGAAAGACGCAGCAAGCCATCACCTACATTTTCCCTTTATCCTCTGAACTGCAGCTGGTTGTAAAGACTTGGGGTGTCCTTAGTATGACCTGCCCCACACCCCCTGGTGCTGAGCCCACAAGGAAGTTAAGTTCCACTCCTTTGCCCCCCACCCCTCCAATATTCTGTTGGACCAGCTCACATCCCAACCACGTCTCCACTCCCTAGATGCAGCCCCAGAACTCTAAGACTGGGGTCTGCTGAACTTATTTCTTACTTTATTCCCAGGATCAGCCTTGTCAATGGAGTTAGAGAGACAAAGCACAGAACCTGTCAACCCCATCTGGTTCTCTAGTTGACTAAAGAATTCATTTCTTAGCCTCCAGCCCTTAGACTCCCTGCATCAAACAGAGTTATAGTTAAATGAGCATTGGAATAAACAGGTCAGGCTCCCAGCTCAGCGGGGAGTCGGGCTTGGGATTGTCTCCCTCACTCTCCTGCTGCTCCTCCCCCCATTTGCACTCCTCTCTCTCTCAATAAAATCTTTTTTATTTTTTTATTTTTTATTTTTATTTATTTTTTTAGATTTTACTTATTTGACAGAGAGACAGACAGCCAGCGAGAGAGGGAACACAAGCAGGGGAAGTGGGAGAGGAAGAAGCAGGCTCCCAGCGGAGGAGCCGATGCGGAGCTCGATTCTAGGACCCTGGGATCATGCCCTGAGCCGAAGGCAGACACTTAATGACTGAGCCACCCAGGTGCCCCTCAATAAAATCTTTTTTTTTAAACAGATTATATGGACACTTTGGCAAAAATACTCAGGACTTTAAAAAGCAGTCATTAAAACTGCTATGTCTGTGTTAGACTGAAATTCTCAAAAATACTCCATAAGTATAACAGGCACTCCTTTTCTGAGAAACCATTCCATTCATATTAACTTCATGTCAGAAAAAGCTCTGACGGGCTTAATCTTGGTATTTCCCTTCTAAGCGAAACCATTTGAATTGCTGAAAACAAATTTCGTTTTAGATAGTTAAAAATGCATGTTTATGTTGTGTGTGTGTATTTAATAATTTCTTTACAATTACAATTCATTTCCACTGTGACTAAGTAAAGCATTCTAGGTATGATGGCAACATGAATATGTGAAATTAAATAACAGATCTAATGTTACTTCTTCCTCATTTTTATTCATTTGCAACCCTTAGTACCAGTCTCTGTTAAAATTTAGTTCTATTTGAGTCATTTATATATAAATGCTATCTTGCCAAGACATCTCTAGAGGTGCTGGGGAAATGACAGAAATGTAAAAGCTCTGCAAACAGTCCTGCAGGTGCTGAAGCCCACCAGGTCATCCATCCGGAAGCCCAGACCCCTGAGTCCCACAGGTGTGTGGGCCACGTCAGGTCAAAGGCTTTCCTTACGCCTTTAACCCTCCCTATGAACTGCTGTGCAGTTTTGTCTTAAACACCATGTGACTTCCAGGCACTCATCACTTTTTTTCCCCTCACCTAAACTTTGTTTTGCCCCGCACAGTGAGGCAAAGAACCCTGGAAGCATCATTTCCATATTGCAAGTCCTCATACTGTGTCTGCAGAAATCCATTCATTGCTTCTGAGCTAGTCATTGTGTTTTAATATTCTACCCTTTAGATCTCTTGTGCACCCTGCTATTTCTCTAAACAGTCACATGCAGGAGACGGTGTAGGGCAAAGACAGCACCGAACACCAGCAAGGTAGAGAGGCTGTTTTTATTACTTTGATTTCCTCATGTTGTACACTCTGTGATATCCAGCCAGATGAGCTCTGTGGTTAATATTATATTTGAAATGAAAAAGATTCCAAGTTCTTCAAAATTTGCATTCTCAGAGGCTGTCTTCTTTAATTTCTACATTTTAAAAGCAATCTTCTAACAACTAAGATCATATTTAAATCGGCTTTGCAAATTCCAGCAAGAAACTGAGTCCACGTCACTTGAGGATCTATTCTGTCGACTTGTCTTGCTTCCCCCTAGCCAAAAAGATAAACCATTTAAAAATTTGTAAAATTAAAAAAAATTTTTTTTTAAGTGTTCAACATAGAGCTACTTAGGCTCCCTGGCAATTATGATATAGAAGGAGAAAGGGACAAAAAGATAGAATGCCAAGAACTGGAAGAGAAAAACTCATAAATTGAATATAACTCTAAAGCAATAGAACAAAGCAAAAATTAATGGGCAGACTGCAATTCTGGTTTGGTTATTTTTGAACTAAGCCTGAATTTATTTGTTCAAAACGACCCCTACAGAGCTGTTTTAAGGGCACACAGCTCCCAGCTGCATGCATTCCTTTCATATAACAATTAAGTAGCAAGGCCAAAGCACACAGCTATCTAACAAAATGCACAGCCCAGAAAGTGAAATGGGCTTTAGTTTCAGTTTACTTGCAGGCTCCTAGCTTGAAGTCTCGTGTCTACACCTTAGTTTTGCCTTTTGTACAATTCTCTTTGGTTATTGCGTGGACTTAAAAAAAAAAAAAAAGAAAGAAAAAAGTTCCTCTGAACATTCTCTGGCAGAGAGAAGAAAGACCTTGTTCTGTTCCCATCTCCCATCCTAAGTTTCTCTGCCATCTGTAGTTTTTTCCTTCCCAAAGAAGAGTCTTCTCTGACATTCTGGGAGTTCACAGTGTAAATCTACCCCTTATTAGCTCTGACTATCTGGCAAGCAACTTGATGTCTCTAAGCCACATGTATTCAACAAATATTGAGTTACTATATGCCAAATAATTTTCTAAAGAGTGAGCAAGACAAAGCTCCCACTTACTAAGCTCCCATTCTTATGAAAGGAGAAACAATGAGCAGATGGAAAAGCAGCAGTTAATATGTCAAGTAGCACCAAGAGCTGTAAAGAAGAGTAAAGCAGGACGATGGGAAGAGAGTGAAGGAGGGAGGCAATTTTAGAGAAAGCCATTAGGAAAGGACTCTGTTGGGTATGAGGTTGGGTCTGAGTCTAAATGCAGTAAGGGAGGGCATCATATCTTGGGGAGAGAACAACTGCAGACAGGAACAAAGCTTTGGAGAAGGAGCTAGTGTGGCTGGAGTGAGGTCCATGTGAGGCAGAGCAGGAGGTGAGGACAGGGAAAGGTGCGGGGCAGGGACTTTAGATTTTATTGTCTCAGGAAGTAGTTGGAGAGTTTTAGCAGAGGAGTGACATGATCTTTTATCATGTTATAAAAATGGCTCAGATTGATTTTGTGGAGAATGGACTACATGGGAGTAACCACGGAAGCAGAAAGACCAGAAAGGAGGTTATAGTAATGGCTACGGCAAGAGATGATGGTAGCCTACTAATCTATAACACGAGGATAACGGTAGCAACGACTGCGGGGCACTGTTGGGAGAATGAAATCGGATAATACATGTCAGTGGCTCATCACCATAGCACCAGTACATAGAAATAACTCAATGTCAGCATTATTGTTGTCATCATCAGGATTATTTTGGGGTGATTCCTCAACCACAACTGGTAACTCCTTTTCTAATCCTTGGCACTTCTTTGCTTGAGGGATTTCAAATACTCTTTATCCCCTCTAAATGTGTCCTCCTGGGTCCTAGAGCCTTGCATACAGGAGGGTATATACGTTTGGTCAAAGATGTTCAAAATGCTTTGTCAAGGCTATTTTTATTCGTTGTGGTTGCCAGTCCTGCCATTTATGACAACAGAGTAGCAGCCTGGTGGAGAGTTCTGGAACTGTATTGCTTCCCAGGGGGCATCTGGTAATGTGGGGGCCATTTCTGGATGTCACGTGACAGGGGAACAGTGTTGGCACTTAGTGGGTGAGGCCCAGCAAAGCTAAATAAGAAAACCCTACACAGTAAATTATTTCCTACCTAAACTGCTCATGCTGTTGCTCTGGAAAACATGCAGGTGGCAGGAGAGTCTCCATGCGAATTGTAGCAGCCCAACTCCAGGGAAGTTTGCAACAGGGGAGGGGTGGCCTGAGGATGCTAGGGTAGAGGAAAGAACATTGGGCTGAGGAGCAGATCTCAGTCTCAACTAGAACAATACAAGTCATGTGATTTAAATTTTTCATTCGTTGTTGAGACTCAACTTCCCTATCCATCAAGTGGGAGAATTTTCCTCGACTACTTCCTTGGAAGGTTAAGGCAATTCAATAAGATAATGTCTGTGTATGCGTTTATTTAATTGTAGACCATCCTGAGGCTGAACAGCCTGTCTCTCTGCACGCACAAATTGTTAATGAGATAGAAAATACAGTCTCTGCCCTAGAGAATTCATAATTCAATCATCATTAATACAGAGCTGCAAGCTTCCATTAGAGAAGAAAGTAGGAAATGTGTTTTCAAACCACAGGCTTGGTTTTCACAAGTCAAGCATTTTATATTTAATTAAACTTTGCAAATGCCAGTTCTCCCCCCGTCATTAAGCTTATTTTCTCAAGTATATCCATATTGTACTAAAACATATGAAATTAAAGATATTAGCCTTTTAAAAACAAACTCACAAGTAACATTGTTTATGACACCTACCTTCCTTTAAAAATGGGAAAGAAAACAACCCAATGGCACAAATTAAGATTTTTTTCAGTTTTGTTTTAATTATGATTGTCTCCTTTATGGCAAAATGATCTCATTGGAAGAAATTCTGATCCTCTAGGATAAATTTGAACTGATCTTTTATCAAATTTTATTTTTACAGTCAGAAAACAGCTACTTCTATGCATTCATTCATTATTCACTCGACTTATTAATAGATTATAATTATTATTTACCACAGGCCAGTTTTGTACAAACTTTGTCCTAAAGGGCACTCCTACCCCAAATAAACAACAATATGGGAATGGGAGGTATAGTGGCAACAAATACTAACAGCTTGAGTTTGTATAGTACTTTGCAGGGCATAGCTTTCCTTAGTAAAATAAATTATTAATAACAAAAAATAACAAAAAAAGAATTGTGTTAAAATGTACTGGGATTAAAAATTTGGCAAACTAGGTATGTTATATAAGATTAATCATTGTGTCAGACACTGACTGTTGTTTATCCTATATTTACTACCCTTTTTTCTGTTAATAAACACCAATTCATTCAGGTAGCAGGCAGAGACCCCTCTATTTCAATGTAGATGGATTTCTGTGCCATTTCCAGAATATGAATCTTAATTTGTCTAGCTCAGTCACTACCTGCGGACAATGATTGCTATAAAGGTAGAAATAAGAACCAGTTTCAGTCAATGAGATATAAATAAACATCTGTTGTGTGGGCTTCTAGGATAGCTTTTGATCCACTGTATTATAAAAACAAACTCTGATTAGGGATGTATATTCTAATGCAAGAGTAACCACTAAAAATTGCAGTAACATAAAGGGGCACAGCCTAAATACCAGCAGATAAATTAAAATGGAACACTAAAAAAACTTTTTAAAAAGCAAAAGTGTAGGAATAGAAGAACAAGAAACAGAGGCTACAAAGGATGAGATATTGAAATTGCAGAACTAAATCTAACCAAATCAATAATTATATCAGGTTTATGATCTAAACACATCATGTAAAAGGCAAAGATTGTCAGAGTGAATAAGAAAGCAAGACTCAACTATATGCTCCCTACAAAAGGCAATACTTTAAACAAAAAGACAAATAGGTTTGAAGGCAAACAGAATTTCTTAAAAATGTGGTGAATTCTAAAACAATGTTTAAGCAACCCAGCCTAAGTCAGAAAAAAAAGGAAACAAAAACAGAGGAAACTGATAGAAAACAAATAGAATGTCAGACGTGAGCCCCAACATGTCAATAATTACATTAAATGTAAATGGTGTAAACATGCCAATTAGAAGACAAAGATTGGCAGAGTGAATAAAAGAACATGATCCATCTCTATGCTATCTACAGTGGGTGCAGAGCTCTGGATAAAGCCCAGAAATGCTGTTAAACATCCTACAATCCACAGGATAACTCTTACCTCTTCCACAAAGAATTATTGAGGCCAAAATTTTAATAGTTCTGAGGTTGAGAAGCTCTGAGCTACAGTAATCAAGACAGTTTGCTATTGGCAAAAACATAGTATATAGACCAATGGAACAGAATACAGTCTAGAAATAGAACCTTACATATACAGTTAGCTGATTTTTTCTTAAGTGCCAAAGTAATTCAATAAGGAAAATCTTTTCAACAAATGGTACTGGAACAATTGTATATCTATATAGAGAAAAATAAACATGAACTCTTTCTTCAAATCACACACAAAATTAAGTCAAAGTATATCACAGAACATAAATGTAAAACCTAAATCTATAAAATCTATAAAACTCCTAAGTGAAAACAAAGGAGAAAATCTTTTTTACCTCAGGATAAACAAAGTTTCTTAGATAGAAATACTAAAACATGGATCATAAAGGGAAAAAAATAAATTGTACTTCAACAACCAAAGATGTATCAATGGCCATTAAGCACATAAGAAGATGCTCAATATCATTAGTCATCAGGGACCTGCAATCAAAACCATAGTAAGATACCACTTCACATAAACTAGGATGGCTAGAATTTTTTAAAAAACAGGCAATAACAAGTGTTGGTAGGAAGGTGAAGTAATTGCAACTCTCATTAACCACTGGAAGGTGTGTAAAATGGTGCATCCACTGTAGAAAACAGTTTGGTGATTTCTCAAAAGGTTAATCATAGAGTTACCATACAATCCAGCAATACCACTCAGCTATGGTCTACATGATTCTGTATCTCCCCTGCCCCCCCATTCATATGTTGAAATCTTAATGCCTGATGTGATAGTATTAGGAGGTGGGGACGTTTAAAGGTGCTTAGGTCATAAAGGTGAAGCCCTCATGAATAATAGTAGTGTTCTTGTAAAAAATATGCCACAGAGCTCCCAAGACCCTTCCACCATGTGAAGACACAATGAGAAGTCTGCAACCCTGAAAAGTCCCTCACCTAATCATGCTAGCATCCTGAGCTCAGACTTCCAGCCACCAGGACTGTGAGAAATAATTTTCTATTGTTTCTAAACTACCCAGTCTGTGGTATTTTGTTATAACAGCCCAAACAGACTAAGACACACTCCTATGCATATAACCCAAGAGAAACAAAAACATATATTCACATAAACACTTGCATACAAATATTCACCTTTATTTATAATATACAAAAACTGGAAACAACCCAAATGTCTATCAACAGGTGAATGTATAAACAAATTGTGATATATTCATACACTGGACTACTATTTAATTATCTTAACTACAAAAAGGATAAACTATTTATTCCCACCATAACAAGGATGAATCCCAAAACAATATGCTGAATGAAAGATGCCAGGAAAAGTATGTACTTTATGATTCCATTTATATAATTCTAGAAAGTGGAAACTAATCTTTAGTGACAGAATGCAGATTAGTGATTGATTCCTGATGGAATTGGAGGGAGTGATACATTTTTTTAAGATTTTTTTTTTTAATTTTTAAGTAATTTCCACACGCAACATGGGGGTCAAACTCACAACCCCGAGATCAAGAGTCCCATGCTAAACCCAGTGACCCAGCCAGGCATCCAAGGAGGGATACATTTTAAAGAGGTACAAGAAAAGTTTTTAGTTTTCCTTTATGGAAAAAAAAAAAGGTACAGTAACAATATTTAAGCTTATGTAGAAATGGAATATGGTGAATGCAAAGGAATTGGTTAAAATGAGAAATGAGATTTGGCTAAGCTTCTTTTTAAAAAAAGATAAAATATTTCACACCCTTATGTTTATTGCAGTGTTGTTTACAATAGCCAACATGAAGCAAACCAAGCATCCATCAATAGATGAATGGATTGGGGCACCTGGGTGGCACAGTTGGTTAATCACCCAACTCTTGGTTTCAGCTCAGGCCATGATCTCAGGGTGTTGGGATGGAGCTCCCCATCGGGCTCTGTACTAAATAAATAACATAGTAAGACCAGTATCATAGAGGATGTAAAGATTCCAAGTCCTAAAGAAAACTTAGTAACTGAAAATGAAAAAGAATTTGTCTTTGGGATCTTGTAGTGCTTATTTCTGGAATGAAAAGTGAAATAGAGCAGGCTTCATCATGTTCTCAAGAGGAAAAGGGTACAAGTCATATTTTAAAAGAAAATATTTTTTTAAAGTCATCTTGTTTAATTTCTTCTCATAAGAATTTAATAATATCATTGAAGGAAATTTGCCAAAAAGGAAAAAATTACCATAATCTCGTAAGCCTTTATTTCATATAATTCTTTCTAATCTTTTCCCAAATGCAGGCATATTTTTACATGGCATTATGTATTCTGCCTTTTCACACAGGGCATCAAATATGTTTCATTTCTACATGTTATTTAATAAAATGAAATATATTATTTATGGAGGTCTTATTTAATCTGATTAATAATTTCACCATCTAATAGAAGGGATTTATTTATAGGAAAATACAAAACTATAATAGAGGGGGGAAAGATAAATTTATGAAGACATATGACTTGCTCCTGTCTAAGAAAGCTAAGTAAAATATTAACATGTTTACTAAATTAGATTAAATTAAATACCAGTTTTATTCTCCAGCCCCCTCTCTTGACAAATTAATAGTGAAATTTATCTGGAAAGAATAGTGAACAATCATACGGCACCATTTTTATTTTATGATGATGATTAGTAATCATAATAGCAGTAATAGCAATATTATCATCATAATCTTAATGCTGGCATCGTTTTGTTCCAGAATGACATTGATACTCACTGACTCAGATCAATTAATGTCTCCATCTCCACTGACTCCTTAGTGAAGAAGAGAAAATGCACATACCACTGTAAGCAAAGAGGCAGTATAGGGCAGAAATAATTCAAGAAGACAGATAAGATTTTTTTAATACATCAAAATTTGAAAAGAATTCCAAATAGGCTAGCATTAAACATTGAATGCTATTTTTTATTTTTTGATGTTTAAAATTGAAGTTCAATTAATTAAAATATAATGTGTTATTAGTTTCAGAGGTAGAGTTCAGTGATTCATCAGTCTTATATATTACTCAGTGCCCATTATTTTTAAATCTAGGGGAAAAAATTGGTGTATTTATCTCAGCTATGGAAGACTAATACATGACAAAATGGAGGCCATTTTCAGATATATGTAACATACAAAAACCTGTGAAAGTATACAATATTAAAGGAAAATCAAAGAAATGTGTAATAAACTACTGATAAAAGTTTACTACCCAAATTATTGAGCCTCAATTTCAAATGTATAAGATTAATATCTTATTCTACCCGATTTACAATCAACATGGACAAACCATTTACACATAGAAACTTGCAGACGTCAACTTACCAAAATGAAAAATGCACAATCTTGCAGGGTTTCTTTAAAAAGGAAATGGACAATTTAGGGCACAATTACACATCTTTTAAAAATTAAAGGTAAGTTAGGGGCGCCTGGATGGCACAGTTGGTTAAGTGTCCAACTCTTGCTTTTGGGTCAGGTCTGATCTCAGGGTGGTGAGATCAAGTTCCAGGTCTGGCTGCACTCTTCCTCGGCCCCTCCCCCCTGCTCTCACGCTCTCTCTCCCTCTGAAAAAATTGAATAAATCTTTAAAAAAATTAAAAGTGGATTAAAGCTTAAGATTGTGGGACGCCTGGGTGGCACAGCGGTTAAGCGTCTGCCTTCGGCTCAGGGCGTGATCCCGGCGTTGTGGGATCGAGCCACGTCAGGCTCCTCTGCTATGAGCCTGCTTCTTCCTCTCCCACTCCCCCTGCTTGTGTTCCCTCTCTCACTGGCTGTCTCTATCTCTGTCGAATAAATAAATCTTTTAAAAAAAAAAAAAAAGATTGGAAGCACTGGTTGATGGGAGTGGGGTTGGAGGGCAGAAGAGGAACACATAGTTGCTAACACCTAGACGTAATGCATAATTTGGAACAATGCAATTTTTTTTTAATCATTCAGAAAATCTACCTAGCAATAAGCCATAAAAGAACGAATGTCTTTAACTTGGTAATTCCATTTGGGGAACTATACAGGTAATAATTTGAACCAGTATGTTTAAAGTATTGATATAACCCTGGACAAGTCATTTAACTCTTGGTTTTGTTTGACTATATGTGATGTGTTGCTGTAAAAGGCAATGGTTCTCACATTTAGTTTGCATTTCAATCACCTGACCAAGTCTGGTCCAAGCTCCCAACAAAGAACAAGGGTGTCTAGGAGGTGAGGAAACTACCCTCATCTCCTTATTCAGTTTAGGTTAAGATATGCCTGGGTTTGTTAAAATAAACTTTTATATTGAAACAAAAGTAAAAAAATAACAAAAAAGTATCACCACCTGGTGACATCTAGGCAGAGACCAGATGAGGCTGGCTCATTACCTTAGTCTGTCCATGTGACCTCATTACAGAAACCGTTAGCCTTTCCATCTAAATCCTTGAATCTAGGGATCAGTTAGAACAGGAGAGTTCACTTTTTGAAAAACATTTATTGAGGACTTTCTAGGTGTCAGATGCTTCATTAAAACAAATGTTTTCCTGGGGCTTGTCTAAACAAATCCTCATGAGGAAGTAATTGTGTGGGCAAAACGTTCTGAAGGACACATAGGTAGACCCAGAGTGACATGCTTATAAAAATGCAGATTCTTGTGCTCCAGCCCCAATTCCTCTCATCTGCTGAACCAGAGTCTCTGTGGATGAGGCTGGGAAATCTGCCCAGAAGATTCTTATGCAAGCAGTTTGAGTGCTACTTTTTTTTTTAATTTTTTTTTATTACATTATGTTAGTCACCATACAGTACATCCCTGGTTTCTTTTTTTTTTTAAGATTATTTATTTATTTATTTGACAGAGATAGAGACAGCCAGCGAGAGAGGGAACACAAGCAGGGGGAGTGGGAGAGGAAGAAGCAGGCTCATAGTG
>NC_048218.1:160929223-161125617 GCF_002007445.2 Ailuropoda melanoleuca
GTATAACACCCAGTGCACCATGCAATACGTGCCCTCCTTACTACCCATCACCAGTCTATCCCATTCTCCCACCCCCCTTCCCTCTGAAGCCTTCAGTTTTTTCTCAGAGTCCATAGTCTCCCATGCTTCACTCCCCCTTCTGATTACCCCCCCNCCCCTTTTCTTTATCCCTTTCTTCCCCTACCGATCATCCTAGTTCTTATGTTCCATAGATGAGAGAAATCATATGATAATTGTCTTTCTCTGCTTGACTTATTTCACTTAGCATTATCTCCTCCAGTGCCGTCCATGTTGCAGCAAATGTTGAGAATTCGTTCTTTCTGATAGCTGAGTAATATTCCATTGTATATATGGACCACAGCTTCTTAATCCAGTCATCTGTTGAAGGGCATCTCGGCTCCTTCCATGATTTGGCTATTGTGGACAATGCAGCTATGAACATTGGGGTGCATATGGCCCTTCTCTTTACTACGTCTGTATCTTTGGGGTAAACACCCAGTAGTGCAATGGCTGGGTCATAGGGTAGTTCAATTTTTAACTTTTTAAGGGACCTCCACACTGTTTTCCAGGGTGGCTGCACCAACCTGCATTCCCACCAACAATGTAGGAGGGGTCCCCTTTCTCCATATCCTCTCCAACAATTGTTGTTTCTTGCCTTGTCTATCTTTGCCATTCTAACTGGCGTAAGGTGGTATCTCAGTGTGGTTTTGATTTGAATTTCCCTGATGGCTAATGATTTTGAACATTTTTTCATGTGTCTGTTAGCCATTTGTATGTCTTCATTGGAAAAGTGTCTGTTCATATCTTCTGCCCATTTTATGATTTGTTTATTTGTTTTCTCGCGTATTGAGTTTGAGAAGTTCTTTGTAGATCTTGGATACCAGTCTTTTATCTGTAGCATCATTTGCAAATATACTCTCCCATTCTGAGTGCTACTTTTAAAACAAAAATTGGACTTAAATGAGCTTTAATATCTTTCTTGCCCCCAATTTTGAGTCTAAAACTTTGTTTTTAATAATTTAAAACTTAGAAATAGCTTAAGATGAAAAATGGGGAAATGAGTAAGGCATATTAGTGTATAGTGGAGTAGCACGAAGGTCCATTTGACAAATTTCTTTTGGAGGATTTGGTTAGATTTTATTAGATAACAAAAGCTTTAATGCCCATTGCTGTAAATTTTTGCTGTGAATTCTCTTTATGCTCAATTTAAGTAGTTTTCCTTGGTTAGATATTCTGGTACGGCATTGTTGTAAAACATATAACCTAATGTTCCAGCACACAGACATAACTTAGCTTTTCTTTTGCTTATGATTTTGGTTTTATTATATCTCTATTGTGGTCTTCCTGGTACTATGTTGACGGGAGTAATGATAAAAAGCACATTCTCTAAATATGCTGGTTAATTCCATGCATGTCTTTGATCTATGTCTTATGTTAATGGCATTTACCCCCTCTCCATTTGTCACCATAACAGTAATTCTCTAACCTGCCACTAGCCGCCTTCCACTGTCTAATATACCCTGCACTCCCACCAGCGTGGAATCTTCACGCATAGGGTAGTAAAGAATTGACCTTGCCCAAAGAGAGGTCTGGCCTTTGTCCTGAGCTCCTTGGAGGTGATCTCTAAGCTTCTGAAATGCCCTAATAAGAGTGTCTTTGTTTACCCACAAGCCTTGGAGCACCCTGGATAATCTAACTATGTGATTAATAGTGGAGGCTTCAGGCCCCATCCAGAGGGACTGTGTGCATGCCAAAAGCAGTGCCCTCCAAAGACTGATACCACACAGTGAGAGAAAACAGACCTTACTAAAATAATCTAGCCAAGTCTCATACACACATACACACACACCACCACCAACACCACCAATAAATAACAACAAAAATAAGCCCCGGAGTGAGGGGAGGGAAATCAGTATCCACAGCCACAAAATATTACCTAAAATGTCCAGTTTTCAAAAAAAAATATTGAGACATGTAAAGAAACAGGAAAGTATGGGCCACACAGAGAAACAAAAGAAACTGCCTGTGAGAGAGACCAGGTGTTAGATTAACAAAGATTTCAAAGTATCCCTTAGAAATACGTTCAGAGAATTCAAGGTAAAGAAGTAAAGGAATTTCTGATTACAATGCTCCATCAAAAATGGACTATCAATAAAGAGAACTTATTAAAAAAATGGAAATTCTGGAATTGAAAAGTAGAATAACTGAAATGAAAAGTCATTAGAGAAACTCAATGACAGATTTGAATTGGCAAAAAAAAAAAAAAAAGAATCAGTACACTTGAAGATAGATTGATAGAGATCGTACAATCAGAAGAATAGCAAAATAGAGTGAAAAACCTTTAAATACACTTCCAAGTAATGAGAGTACCAGAAAGAGAGAAAAAAGTGAAAGCAGAAAAAAAATTTAAAGAAATAATGGCTAAAAATGTACTAAATACGTTGAAAAAGCATTAACCTACATATCCAAGAAACTCAATAAACTCAAAGTAGGATAAATGCAGAGATACAATTCGACATACAATTCTTGTCTCCTTTGTTCAAGATTGATTGACTATATAAACATGGGTTTATTTCTGGGCCTTCTATTCTATTCCATTCATCTATATGTCTATTTTTGTGCCACTACCATACTGTTTTGATTACTATGGCTTTGTAATATTACTTGAAGCATGGAACTGTGATAACCTCCAACTTTGCTTTTCTTTTTTAAGATCACTTTGGCTATTCAGGGTCTTTTGTAGTTCCTTACAAGTTTTTGGAATATTTGTTCTAGTTCTGTGGAAAATGCTGTTGGTATTATGATAGGGATTGCATAAATCTGTAGATTGCTTGGGGTAGTATGGACATTTAAACAGTATTTGTTCTTCTGATCTATGAACATGGAATATCTTTCCATTTCTTTGTGTTCAATTTCTTTCATCAGTGTTTTATAGTTTTCAGGGTATAGGTCTTTCACCTCTTTGGTTAAGTTTATTCCTTGATACATTATTGTTTTTGGTGCAATTGTAAATGGGATTGTTTCCTTAAATTCTCTTTCTGCTATTCCATTATTAGTGTATAGAAATGCAACAGATTTCTGTACGTTGATTTTGTATCCAGCAACTTTACTTACTTGCCAGTTCTAGTAGTTCTTTGGTGGAGTTTTTGGGTTTTTCTATATACAGAATCACGTCATCTGCAAATAGTGAAAGTTTTCCTTCTTCCTTACCACTTTGGATGACTTTTCTTTTTGTTGTCTGATTCCCATGGCAGGACTTCCAGTATTATGTTGAATAAAAGTGGTGAGAGTGGACTTCCTTGTCTTGTTCCTGACCTTAGGAGAAAAGCCCTTAGTTTTTCCCCCAATTTATTGACATATAATTTTTCATAATATTCTCTTACAATCCTTTGTATTTCTGTGGTGTTGATTGCTCTTTTTCCTTTTTCATTTGTCATTTTGTTTATTTGAGTCCTCTCTCTCTCTTTTATGAGTCTGGCTAGAAGTTTATCAATTTTGTTGATCTTTTCAAAGAACAAGTGCCTGGTTTCATTGATCTGTTCTATTATTTTTTTTTAGGTTCTGTATCATTTATTTCTGCTCTAATCTTTATTTCCTTCCTCCTGCTGGTGTTGGGTTTTGTTTGTTGTTTGTTGTTTGTTGTTCTTTTTATAGCTCCTTTGAGATTTTTCTTGCTTCTTGAGGTAGGCTTATATTGCTGTAAACCTCCCTGTTAAAACTGCTTTTACAGCATCCCAAAGATTTGGGACACTCGTGTTTTCATTTTCATTTGTCTCCATGTATTTTTTAACTTCTTCTTTGATTTCTTGGTTGATCCGTTGATTGTTTAGTAGCATGTTATTTAACCTTTATGTGTTTTTACTCTTTCCAGGTTTTTTCTTGTGGTAGATTTTGAGTTCATAGCATTGTGGTCAGAAAAAATGCATGGTTTGATTTAAATCTTTTGGAATTTGTTGAGACCAGTTTTATGGCCTAATATGTGATCTGTTCTGGAGAATGTTTCATGTGCACTTGAAAATAATGTTTATTCTTCTGTTTTAGGATGGAATATTCTGAATATATTTGTTGAATCTATCTGGTCCAGTGTGTTATTCAAAGTCACTGTTTCCTTGTTGATTTTCTGTTTAGATGATCTGTCCATTTGGTGTAAGTGGGGTGTTAAAGGCCCCTACTATTATTGTATTACTATTGATTATTTCCTTTATGGTTTTTATAAAGTGTTTTATGTATTTGGGTGCTTTTGTGTTCAGTACATAAATATTTATAATTGTTATACCTTTTTGTTTCTTTGTCCCCTTTGTTGTTACATAGTGTCCTTGTCTCTTGCTGCAGTCTTTGTTTTAAAGTCTACTTTGTCTGATAGAAGTATTGCTACCCTGGTGTTCTTTTCACATCCATTTGCATGATAAATATTTCTCCATTCCTCTACTTTCAATCTGCATGTGTCTTTAGGTCTGAAATGAGTCTCTTGTAGACAACATATAGATTAGTCTTGTTTCTGAATCCATTCCATCACCCTATGTCTTTTGATTGGAGCATTTAGTCCATTTATATTCAAAGCAATTATTGATAGGTGTGTATTTATTGACATTTTTGTTATTCGTGTTTTTGTGGGTCTTCTCTATTTCTTTCTTCCCTTGTTCTATTCTCTCACCATAAGTTGACTTTCTTTAGTGATATACTTGGATTCCTTTCTCTTTACTTTTTGCATATCTATTACGAGTTTTTGACTTGTGGTTACATTTAGGTTTGCGTATAACATCTTATGCACATAGAAGTCTATAATAAGTTGATCATCGCTTAAGTTGGAACCCATTCTTTACTCCTTTCCTCCCCATGTTTTAGGTTTAGTGTGTCACGTTTTACATCTTTTTATTTTATGAGTCCCCTGACTGATTTTTTACTTATTCTTACTGATTTTGTGCTTTCTACTTTTCTTACTTTTACTTATGGTCTTTCCTTTCCACTCAAAGAGTCCCTTTAACATTTTTTTGTGGGACTGGTTTAGTGGTCATGAACTCCTTTACATTTTGTTTATCTGGGAAACTCTTTATCTCTTCTATTCTGAATGATAGCCTTGCTGGATAGAATATTCTTGGTTGCAGACTTTTTTCTTTCAGCACTTTGAATGTATCATTTCATTCCCTTCAGCCTGCAAAGTTTCTGCTGAAAAATCCACTGATAGCCTTATGGGGTTCCCCTTGTACATAACTGCCTTCTTTTCTTTTGCTTCTAAAAGTCTCTCTTCATCCCTACTTTGGCCATTTAAATTACTATGTGTCTCAGTGTGGAGCTCCTCAGGTTGATTTTGTTGCAGGATCTCTATGCCTCCTGGATCTGAATTTCTGTTTCCTTCCCCAGATTTGTGAAGTTTTCAGCTATTATTTCTTCAAATAAAATGTATGCCCCCTTTTCTCTCTTTTCTTCTTCTGGGATCCCTATAATGTGGATGTTATTACACTTGATGGAGTCACTGAGTTCCCTTAACTCTATTCTCATTTTGCATAATTTTTTACTCTCCCCTGTTCAGCTTGATTACTTTCCATTACTCTGTTCCTCAGATCACTGATTCGTTCTGCTTCTTCAAGTCTACTATTCATTCCATCTCATGTATTTTTAATCTCAATTTTTGTGCTCTTCATCTCTGATTGGTTCTTTTTTATCTCTTTGTTAAGGGTCTCACTGATGTCCTCCACTCTTTTCTCAAACCCAGTGAGTATCTCTAAGATTATTACTTTAAATTTTCTATCACATTATTACTGATCTCTATTTCTGTTAGGTCTCTTGCTGTGGTTTTGTCCTGATATTTCATTTAGGACTTATTCCTCTGTCTCCTTATTTTATCAAACTCTCTGTATCTATTTCTGTGTATTAGGAAAGACAACTATGTCTCCTGCTCTTAAAAGTAGTGGACAAGTCACACAGTTTTAACAAGGTGCATTTTGGTCCTCTTCCAAGGTTGACAAGCAGCCTCCACCTAGACTGGGACTAGCTGGGACTGATATGCCATGCACGTGCATGCAGGGTGATCAGTTTTAGCAATGTGGGAGCCAGTCTTCCACAGGAGGTGACCAGCAGCTACCACTGGGACCAAACTCTGTAAAGTGCCCAGTCAGAATGTGGAGTGTTGGGAAGGTTTGTGCTTATGCTGGTCTTCTTGGGGAGGGAACCTGTAGAAGGGGCAGGACATAGTGTCAACAAGGTAGGTAATGAATGCCTGTACTGACTGCACTGGTTCCCACAGGCAGCTACGTGTTTATGTTGGGGGTTGGGAAGGGAAATGGTGCCTGCCAGGTCCTCTGTTCTTGGAGGATTCTCCCAGAGATCTCTGTCCCTCTGGGACACACTCTGATGAGTAACTAACTCCTTTTCACACGGCCCAGGCATTTTTTCAAACTGCTGCTTCTATTCTCATTCTCCACAGACTGTTGTGCTGTCTCTTTAAGGGCAGGGACTGTATCCTATCACCTTCCAGGCACTCCTAGAACAGAACTCACTGATTTTTAAAGTTCCAGGCTTTAAGTTCTGCTGGTTGTAAAAGCTCAACAAAATTTGGCCCCCCTCGTTTTCAAAGCCAAGTGTTATGGGGATTCATCTTGCCCATGTGAGCTCCCCATCTCTTTCTCTCCCCTCTCAGCAGCCTTGGCCATTTAACTCCCTACCACATCTCTATGCCTCATACCCTCTTCAATGGGGCCTCTTCTCTATATTTAATTGTGGAATTTGTTCTGCCAGTCTTCAGGGCATTTTCTGGGTTATTTATACTGATGTGATTGTTATCTAGTTGCATCTGTGAGACAAGGTAGCTTAGGGTCCTCTGGAAGTCAAATTTCTGTTGTTTAAAGCTACAGAATTTTTGGTAATTTGTTACAGCAGCTCTAGGAAATTAATATACTGACACTGAATTACTGGGGCAAATTCTTCTTGATCTTCTTCTTGATCTTCATTATATCCATTATTGAAAGTGGGCTATCGAATACACCCAAAACTAATATAACACAGTATGTTAATTATATTGAATTTAAATAAATAAATAAATAAATAAATAAATAAATAAATAAATAAATAAGAAAGTGGGGTATTGAAGGCACCAACTATTATTGAATTGTCTATTTCTCCTTTCAGTTCTGCCAGTTTTTATTTCATGTATTTTGGGGTTTTGTTGTTAGTGCATATGTTTATAATTGTTACAGCTTCATGATGGATTGACACTTTCATCATTATAAAATGACTTCTTTATCTCATAACATTTTGTTGTTGTTGTTTTAACGTCTAATGGTTTGATATTAGTAAAACCATTCTGGCTTCCTTATGGTTTCTATTTGCATGGTATATCTTTTTGGATCATTTTATTTTGAAACTTTTTGTGTCTTTGAATATAAAGCCTATCTTCTGTAGTCACCATATAGTTTGGTTTTTTTTTTTAAATCAAGCCTAACAATCTCCCTCTTTTGTTTAGAATGGGTTGTTTAATACATTCTCCAATCTGCTTAAGCATATATATTGAGCTCTTAATTTTAGACTTTGCACTTTTCAGTTGTAGAATTTCAAATTGATTTTTTAAAAAACAGATTCTGGCTCTCATGAAATTCTCCATCCTGACTCATTAACCAAAGCTATTTTTAAGTCCATCTCTGATAACCCTAATAACCAGATCTTCTGTGGATCCAGTTTTATTGCCTGTTTTTCCTCATGGTTCTGCTCTTTGGCATTCTTTGTAATTTTTACTTAATACTAGGTATTGTATATGATACACTGTACAGTCTCTGGATGTTATCTTCCTACAGAAAGGGATCACCCTATTCCCTGCTAGGAAGACAATGTAGGCAGATCGCATCAATCCAATCTATAATTCAGTGGATGTGAAACTAGGTTGCAATTTTATAAGGTTTAATTTACTCAGATTCTCTCCTGTTCTTATGGTGTAACTCTCAGAGTTCTTAAATGAGATTCCGGGGTATGTTTTAGGGCTTCTCTTGATAGGTCCTGAAATCCAGTTTTTGCTTCTTCACTACCACAATGCAATATACATTAAAAAAAAAAATCTTTGCTTTGACTTTCAGATTTCTGCCTTTTTGTTTGTTTTAAAAAATCCTGCTCTGAACAATCCAAGAATTCAGAAATACTCAAGGGGAAAATCAGCAGAGTGTCAGACTCATTTCTGCGAACCTTCCTGCTTTATTGGGATCTTAGGTCTTCCAAATGCTGGTTGGCTAAGTGACCCTAATCTTTTTGTCTCTCTGGTCTTGCGTGGTTGCCATAGTTTGTTTGCTTCTCTGATTTTTAGCAATAACTTTCTTCTTGGGCCTTCTACTCAGATTTGTCTCAAAAACTGCAATCCCATAAAGGAAGAAGTAGCTGCAGAATGTTTGCTCAGCTCTCTGATTACTGTGTTGCAAATCTGCAGGACAACTCACAAGTTCAATGACTCAGAAGAAGGACTCACAGGGTTCAGCATACAGTCATACTCATGGCTATGGTTTATTATAGCAAAGCAATACAAAGCAAAATCAGCAAAGGGAAAAAGTGCATAGTATGAAATCCAGAGGAAACCAGGCATAAGCTTCTAAGAATCCTTTCCCTATGGAATCACACAGGATGTGGTTAATTTCTCCAGTACTACTGAATTATGACAACATATGTGAAATGTTGTCTGCTATGGACACTCATTAGATTTATTGCCCAAGGTTTGTATTGGAAGCTGGTCATAGGCACCTTCTGCCTAGCACATATCATAATTACAGACTCCCAGAAGGGAAGTAGGTGTTCAGCATAAGCTATACTGTTTGTCTAAATAGTTAAGGAATGGTAGGAACATTCTCATAATCCAAGTTCCCAGATGCCAGCGGAAGTCCACCCTTACAAGCAGGGCTTTCTAAGAATAGTGTCTCAGGCCTGCTGTGTTAATTATTTTCTGCACATCCTCTCTGGGATTTTGGCTCTTAGAGTCTTGTTTGTCTTAAAGTTCTTTCATAGCTTCAAACACTGGTTTTAAATAATTTTATCCATGTCACAGCTGTTATCATTGAGCGGTGCTGTGTTGCAAAAGTGTCTGGTTATTTTTTCTTCTCTGCTGGAAACTTAATTTGAAAAATTGTAGAATTTGAGGCTTACAATGATCAAGCTTTTTTCCACCATGGAGTATTCATTTGTTTATCATTGGGCACCTAAAGGATTACTTTAATCTAATTTTAGGAACTAGGATGATTTGAAGTTTCCCTGAAGTCCCTGTGTATGTGTGTAGGGGAGGTGAGTGTACCTTCAATTCACTTTTACTTCTCTGGTGGAGCTTTTTGGTGCCTGGAACCCAAGCATGGGAACCCAAGCTCTCTCTCGTGACTTGGCAGGCACTAGCGTTCAACTTTTATCTTCCTTTCCTCCCAGAGGTAGTAAAAACACTGTTTAACCCCTTAAGTGCTTCTTCTAGAATCAGCCAACAACTCCAGGTCAGAAATGGCCCTAATGCTGGTCTTGCCTTTCTAGATTTTTATATTTTAAAAAGATTGTTTTCAGATTATCTAGCTGTCCATGGAAATTTTGCTGTTAACTACATAGTTTGCCATTACTGGAAGTGGAATTCCTCCTCTACCTTATTTCTTACACTATAAAATAAGCTCCTTAAATGCAACATTTTGAGGAAAAGCATGATGGTAAATAGGGTGTTTAGCATTGCACACAGAAGCACAGCATATAGGGAAGGCAAATCTAAATCTAGATTCACATTGCCTATTCTCTGAGGAAAAATAGCTGCCTCTTCATGAGAAAAGAGATTTAATATCATCAACCTGGCACTAACCAACTATTTGCTTACCTTAGGGCATGACATCTAAGGGTTGGTCCCTCCTGCTTACAGACTGGGCTCTTAGCAGCGGCAGTAATCATAGTAACCTTGATGAAAGGATGGCTATACTTATGGAGTCCATGTATAGCCCCAATCTTTCCAGGACAGCCACTTTGTTCATAAGTTGGTTGAACAAGGACTGGGATATCAAAAAAAATCTGCCAACATCTTCAGAATCAACTTGACCATCTGATTATTTAGCATCTCCTTCACAATACTGCCTTTGTTCAGTATTTATGTGGAAAACAATTATTCTTAAAATCTGAGACAATTTTGAGAAGTCCAACTATACATTTAGCTCCCAAAATTTATCATTCATCTTCCTAGCTTACTACTTCCATGTCCTTCACCAACTATGAATCGTAAGATGGTGTAGACCTAGAAATCTCACCTTCTGTGCAAAGCAGACAAGAAACACTGCTTAAATTCTTCTCACTGTAAAGAGTTCCTTTCCTTACTGTGTTCCATACCATCACTGAGTGAGGTTGTAGTACCACTGTCTACTTCTAAGCTAGTACCAGCACACTCTGCAGTACTGCTTGTATAACCAGGCTCAATTTTTTCCTCCTCAGTGAACTGGGAAATATAGTATTCTCTCCTATTATAAATATAGTGTATGGGTTTGCTTGCTTGCTTTTGTTTTCTCCTTCTCTCAGACATCCTGCCTCATTAAATTCAACTTGATGGATGTAAATGGATATTTAAACAAGATTCTACACTAGAGTAGAATCGAAACAGAAGAAGTGGTGACATGTTGTTTCTCAGGGTTATATTTTAAGAGATTTGGAGAAGAAAATGTTAGTAAAAATTACAGCATGGGGAGCAAGATAGAAGTAGAAGCATCTCAGCTAAATAAAGAGAGTAAAAGTTTTAAGATATATGCACCACAAATCTTCATTAGGCAGTAGTGGACCTGGGATACAAAAATTAAATATATTTTTAGCTTCTATAAAAGGAAGCAAATGAAACAAGAGGTGAGGATTTATTGTGTTGAAGTTAGGTCTTTCCTACTTTATTTTCTGAAGAGTATAGGTATCACTCATGTATACCATAGATACACAGAAAAGAATGATAGAAGAAAAAAATAAATTTCAAATGCTAGCCCAGAAAATCTCCATGCTATTCATTACTTTAAGAAAAGCAAAACAAAACAAAAACATGATGTACCATAATTTGCTTCTCAAAAAACTTTTATGCAGATACACTTTAAAGAACCAATGTAGTCAGGTTTTACAACTTTCACCTTTATCTCTGTGTGGATGTACATTGGAGAATCAAAGGAATTTCCCTGACTTCTCACAGATCTCCTATTTTCCACTCATTTCCTGGATTGGATCCACACTCTACTTAGTAAAACAAATCTTTAATGTACTATTATGTAACGGGTATTATACTAAACTAACACACAGGGCGACGGTCTAGTGTGGAAGAGAGTGAAAGATAATCACAATACATTGTGATGTGGATTATGGTAGAGCACTTACCAAGTAGGAACCAAGTGTGATATAGGGGTCAAGAAGCTTCAGAAGAAATGTTTGAAATTTTCAGTAGAACCATAAGAAGTCACTAAAAGACATCATCAATATGCTATATTTATAATATTGACTTACAATCTTTGAATAGGGAGAGAGAAACAGACCTGAAACCATTAGTGTCAATATGACTTAGGTAAGACTTTAGCTCACCTGTATCAATATGATTTAGTTGTTTATTCCAGGAAATCTTTGCCTAGGAAAGATAAGATTGTAAACAAAGCAAACAAAAAACCAAACAGAAACAGTCCCTAATTTTTGTTTGCATAAAGAAATTCCAATAGGAGGGAGACAATAATTTGCTTACCTGGGCATACAGCTCATTTATCAAACAACAGTTTATCAAGACTCTTTAAGGTCCTTGCTTGCTGTGTCCACGAATCCTAAACCATTTCATTAATTTAGTCAAATCTGATCAGTTTCCTCTCTTGACAGATATGCCTTAAACCATTTGAACACAGATCCCAAACCTCTAATCTCTAATTTTCTGGTTCTGAGGCACAGCTAAGCACATCAAGGCAGTACACTCTCCTACTGCAGTAAGTTTTCATACTTAGTTTTCTTTATTAACAAGATCTCTTCAAGAAGTTTGTCCTTTCTGAAACAACCTAAGTGTCCATTGATGGATGAATGAATAAAGAAAATGTATACAGATGACTCTTGAACAATGCAGGGGTTAAGGGTGGTGACCCTCCCATGAAGTTGAAAATCCACATATCACTTTCGAATCCCCCCAAATTTAGCCTACTGTGGACCACAAGTCTTACAAATAACATAGTCAATTAACACAATAAATATTATTACAATAAAATAAGCTAGAGAAAAGAAGCTATTAAGGAATTCGTAAGGAAGAAAAAATACATTACAGTACTGTATTTATGGTAAAAAATCTGCATATAGTACACCCATGTAGTTCAAACCTGTGTTGTTCTAGAGTCAACTGTGGTCAACAATGGAATATTATTCAGCCATAAAAAAGAAGGGAATTTTGGGGCGCCTGGGTGGCACAGTGATCGGGTGTCTGCCTTCGGCTCAGGGCGTGGTCCCGGCGTTATGGGATCGAGCCCCACATCAGGCTCCTCTGCTGTGAGCCTGCTTCTTCCTCTCCCACTCCCTCTGCTTGTGTTCCCTCTCTCTCTGGCTGTCTCTATCTCTGTCAAATAAATAAATAAAATCTTTAAAAAAAAAAAAAGAAGGGAATTTTGCAATAACATGGATGGATCATGAGGACATTATGCTAGGTGAAATTAAGTCAGAAGGTGGGGGATGACAGAGGGTGGACAAAGTGAGTAAAGGGGTCAAAAGGTACAAACTTCCAGTTATAAAATAAATAAGCCCTGGGGATGTAATGTACAGCATGATGACTATACCTAATACTACTCTACCACATAATTGGAAGTTGCTAACAGAGTAAATCTTAAGAGTTCTTATCACAAAAGAAAAATATTGTAACTATGTACGGTGACAGATGTTAACTAGACTTGTGATGACCATCTCTCAATATACAAGTATTTAACCATTATGTTACAGATGAAATTAATATAACATTATATGTCAATTATACCTCAATTAATTATTTTTTAAAAAGCAGTTTGTCTTCTCTAACTACAAATTACTACTAGACACACAAAAATAATCAACTCATTGCTATCAGCTACCAGGCCAAATATTAAGTTTATATGAGAATTAACTGAGGAACTTGTTAAAAATATAGGTTTCCATGTTTCACGCTTCACAGTGATTCTGATTTAGGGGGATTAGCACAAAGGGAATCTCTATTTTAAAAAGCACCAGGGGCGCCTGGGTGGCACAGCGGTTAAGCGTCTGCCTTCGGCTCAGGGCGTGATCCCGGCGTTGTGGGATCGAGCCCCACATCAGGCTCCTCTGCTGTGAGCCTGCTTCTTCCTCTCCCACTCCCTCTGCTTGTGTTCCCTCTCTCTCTGGCTGTCTCTATCTCTGTCAAATAAATAAATAAAATCTTTAAAAAAAAAAAAAGAAGGGAATTTTGCAATAACATGGATGGATCATGAGGACATTATGCTAGGTGAAATTAAGTCAGAAGGTGGGGGATGACAGAGGGTGGACAAAGTGAGTAAAGGGGTCAAAAGGTACAAACTTCCAGTTATAAAATAAATAAGCCCTGGGGATGTAATGTACAGCATGATGACTATACCTAATACTACTCTACCACATAATTGGAAGTTGCTAACAGAGTAAATCTTAAGAGTTCTTATCACAAAAGAAAAATATTGTAACTATGTACGGTGACAGATGTTAACTAGACTTGTGATGACCATCTCTCAATATACAAGTATTTAACCATTATGTTACAGATGAAATTAATATAACATTATATGTCAATTATACCTCAATTAATTATTTTTTAAAAAGCAGTTTGTCTTCTCTAACTACAAATTACTACTAGACACACAAAAATAATCAACTCATTGCTATCAGCTACCAGGCCAAATATTAAGTTTATATGAGAATTAACTGAGGAACTTGTTAAAAATATAGGTTTCCATGTTTCACGCTTCACAGTGATTCTGATTTAGGGGGATTAGCACAAAGGGAATCTCTATTTTAAAAAGCACCAGGGGCGCCTGGGTGGCACAGCGGTTAAGCGTCTGCCTTCGGCTCAGGGCGTGATCCCGGCGTTGTGGGATCGAGCCCCACATCAGGCTCCTCTGCTGTGAGCCTGCTTCTTCCTCTCCCACTCCCCCTGCTCGTGTTCCCTCTCTCGCTGGCTGTCTCTATCTCTGTTGAATAAATAAATAAAATCTTTAAAAAAAAAAATAAATAAAATAAAAAATAAAAAGCACCAGTTTTTTCCTAATGCAGGCTATATTTAGACCATGCTTAGAAAAATAATGCTTTCCTCCCTGCATACCAGCAAACATATGTTTGTGTACACATATATATCATACATATACACACATATATTATATACACATTATATATATATACACAAATATATATTATATATATACTATATACATATATAGAAACATATACAAAAATAATACCCATATTAAATGCTCCGCAGACTTCTTATGGAAATGGGATCATACACATACATACATATATATATGACACAATTTTTTCAGGGAACATTATATTATATAATCTTTCTGAATCATCACATACAGATCTGCATTATTTTTAATAGCTACATCATATTCCACTATATGCATGTACCATAATTTATCCAGTCCTCTTTTAATGGTCATTTAGATTGCTTTTCTTTCTTTTTTTTTCTTTTTTTTTTTTGTGGTTTTTTTTTTTTTTTTTTTTTTTTTTGCTATTATAAGCAATGCTGCAATGAATACCTTCAAACATTTATGCTAAAATTTCTGTAGAATATAAAGAGTGGAATAAACATAGAAGAGTAGGATTGCTAGGTCAGAGGGTCTGTACACTTTAAAATTTGATAGATCTTGCTGAATTGCTTACCAACTTAGTTGCACTAATTGTCCTGCCAATTATCTCAGAGACTAATGTTTTCCCACAACTATGCCATACTAATATCAATCTCTTTCATCTTTATCTATCTGGCAGGTAAAAAAAATAAATTAAATCTTAATTTGCTTTTTTACCATGTCTTTAGAATAACCAGCATTCAGTTTACCACTGAAACACAATTATCTACAGTTCTACAAAACATATCATAATTTATTTTTGGAAAATTTTTATTTTTACATCAGAACTTAACTCTATCAGCTATAAGACAGATGGGATGGATGAATTTCAAATATATGTCCACTATGTAGTATCTACGTAGTACCTCCTCTTACCAAGTAATATAAAAGGAAAGTGGGAGTCATAAGACCTGTGTTCAAGCCCTAGCTCCGCCACCCAGCAGCTAGGTGACCTTGGGCAAGTTGCCTGCCCCCAGAGCTTCAGTTTCCTCTTTTGTAAAATGAGGATTCTGCTCATTTTATAGAACTGTCTTGAAGATTAAATGAGATTATAATTTTCATTACATATATTAGCTATGTATAACCACCACCACCACAATAACAATGCACTGAAAATCAGCAAATGTCTAGAATTATTTGTAAAAGCCTTTCTTAATAATTACAAAATAATTATGTTGGTATTACCACAGTCAGATTCTATGAGGTTGAGTCAAACTATTTATTGGGATTACTAAAGTCACTATGAGAGTGTATATTTCATAAGGCTAACATACTGCTCACAAAATCACTGTTGTGGTTCTCTATAAATACTCTTCTAATAGTAGTTCAGAAAACATTTCCCAAATTACTCAGCTTCTTAGATAAAAGAGAGTTATCCAAATATACAATCAACTACGTATCAGGAATTTCTTTTCAAGTTTCTAAGAGGGTTTTGTTTCTAAGCACACACAGTAAAGCAATTCAACTAATGCCTTTCTAGAGATTTCCTAGAGCCAATAAGTGAAATTCTAAAATTTTACTATAATATATTGGAGACCCTATCCTTGATTCTTTCCCAAAACTAACATCAATCTAACTCACTCATTCTTTAAATGTCTCAATACCTACTGTGCAAAAAGTCCAATGCTAAGAATTAGGGGCATAAAATCTCTGCACTCAAAAGATAAAGACTCATATTAAAGATAGAAGGGCAAAGCATTGTTATCCAAATTTGCCAGTGCTTCTGGTATGATAAATAATGGGTCAATGGCTCATGACCCATGGAGCTCATTTTCTTTTGAATGGACACCAATGGACCTATCACATTTCCTATCCCTGGGCCAGGTAAAACAAAGCCAGAAATGAGATGTCATTGTCCTATGGTTTACTCCCAAAAGTTCTCAATGGCTCAACTCACCTAAGTCTTCCTCCTTTACTTTCTTCCTCCACATCATGACTTTTGCAAAAATTTATGATGATTTTTTAATGAGTAAAATGATCTGGAAAAAATATTTTTTCAGTTTTTATTTCAATAAAACAAGAGGCAACACTGTTGTATAAAGTATTGCATATGGACAACATTTACACAAATATACAAAACTTCAAAAAACTAAACTCCAGTTTATTTCCATAGCCTTAAAAAGGTAGAGAGCACATAAAAATATGCAAAGTCATAGTTTATTCTTAGGAATGTAAACTCTAGGAATACAATTAGAAACAAGTATGTTCACTATAAAAAATTAGTACCACTACATGATTAGAAGATAAGAGGTACACAAAAAACTCCACATAAGAGGAAGCAAAGGTATGCAAAATAAGATCTTGAGTTTACTAATAGAAACTTCATATCAAGACACAAGTACTCCAGAACTCTACTATAAAAAAACACAAAAACATCTTCCAAAATGTACGCTGCTAGTCTCTTTAGATATGCACAAGTTACAAAGCACAGAAGACAATGTATTTAAGTTCTGATAAAGAATTTAACAAAATCAAACAAATGTGAATAACTCAAAGTATCAAGTATAATTTTACTAAGCAATTAATCTAAAAGTATAAATTCATGCTAATTAAAGAAATAGAGTTTTTCTTTTTCATCCAAAGACTGGGAATACACTATTATACATTAATTTCTATCTATAATGCTTAATTTATGTACCCATCAAATTATTCTTTTTAATGGCTTTTTTAAAAACATTTTTTTCAGTCACATTATTTACCATAAAGATTCCTTGATGTGCTTCCCTTTAGTAAAGTGTAAATTTATTGTGCCTATAAACTCAAACGTTAAACAGCCTTATTTTAAATATTTGTTTAAAATTATGTCTCAGAGTACATTTTTTTCTCTATAATTTAAATGTAAAGGTTTTAACATTTTAATTTTATTCTTCCAAAATAGGCAAAATCCCTTACAACTGAGATCATTTTTATCTATTTTGGTTTAAAAAATATATTTCCCTTTAATTCAACTTTTTGTTTTTATGTGAGTAATGTTTGCTAAGCAGTTGCTTCATAATTGAAAAGGGCAATGAAATATTGTTTTTTCAAAACAAACTGTGTCATCATTTAAGGGCTGAGGATTTCTAACCTTCAAGTCTACAGAGCCTCCTTAAAAAGTTCCACGGTGGTGTAAAAGGGATTCCAGGATGCTCACTTGTCCTAGGTCCTCTTGAAAAGTCTACTTTGTTTCTCTCCCCACTTCATTCCAAAGGCAAATGCTGGGACCCAGGTTCATTAGAATACCTCAGGTAGTTGGGTATTTGAAGAGTGAGAGGTTGGGTAATTTCAAACCTCTAATGGCTTAAAATGTGGAGTGGAACTACAATTTCTGTTCAGATCCTTTGAAGTATGGGGTACAAGGACCCATTTTGGGCAGAATCCTTCTTGTGGTAAAGGGTATTATTCTGGATACATAGGAGATCTGTGACCACATGGCTACATCAGGATCTTCATGAGAAAACAACCTACAAATATGAATTCGACTCAATCTGGAAAGATGAGTGGGAAGAGAGCAATAGGGATCATTGTAATTGTTAACAAAAGTTAGCATTATCCAATATTTATAATTGCTATAAAAATTTTCAAATGTATAATCCTTATTTGAAACAGTATCAAAGGTACTATAAATAATTTTACTGTTAACATAACTTCACACTCCAGAAAATCAACTGGTGCAAATTATTTGAAGCATAAATTCAGATCCACTCTACTGAGTAAGCCTTCAGAGTTTTAAAAGAATATACGCATGCAGATTTGTTGTGCGTTGTACAAAAGGATGGTACCCCTTTCATACCTAAAATTGTAGGCATCTACAGCTTTGATTCCATTTATAGTTAACAAGAAAAATACAAAATGTTTTATTTTTATTGTAAAAATAAATGAAAGTCATTAAAAATTTAGAATTAGAGGATCTAATAAGTGTTATGGACACTATTAAAAATTCATTAGCTGTTAAAAACAATGAAGATTATAATATTTAGTATCTAACATATTTGATCTAGGGTTGTGAGACCACTGAGAATTCTAAATACTAGGTACATAATTTGTACTTTAATACTCTCTTCTCAAACTTTAATGTGCATAAAAATCATTTGAGGATCTTGTTAAAATGCAGGTTATGATTCAGTAGACAAAGGTGGCTCTGAAATTCTACATTTTTAACAAGATGCCTAGTAATGCCAATGCTAAATACTGGTCCTCAGACTATAGGAATAGCAATGATCTAGAATAATACCAAAATGAAGATCCATTATAGCAGTTGATGATTAAAATCTGATCTCGTTTGTGACAGCTGTTTCCTCAAACTTTTTCTACAAGTTTCCTAAGCACCTTAACTTGTTTAAAATGCCAATCTTCTAAAGTAGTTCTTAAGACTATTAATACTGTTAGTAGCTACCATGCCTAGGGGAAATTCGTTGTTCAAGAATTACAAAAAGACAATAGGAAATCTATACTGATATTTTAAAATATTTTAAATTGTACACAGGATTCCTGTTAAATTAATACAGTATCAACTTTCACTGTCTGGTTATCTTTTTTTTCTTTCTACTATAATTTACGCCAATGGATCTTACTCCATTTCTTTTTTTTTTTTTTAAGATTTTATTTATTTATTTGACAGAGAGAGACAGCCAGCGAGAGAGGGAACACAAGCAAGGGGAGTGGGAGAGGAAGAAGCAGGCTCCCAGTAGGAGGAGCCCAATGTGGGGCTCGATCCCAGGACTCTGGGATCATGTCCTGAGCCAAAGGCAGACGCTTAACGACTAAGCCACAGGCACCCCAATCTTATTCCATTTCTATTACTAGAACTAAAAAACTCAAATTCACTTATATTAAAAGCCATATTCTATTCAGAGTTAATGAATGAAAACTAGTTCATGCTTTTTGAAGAATTAGATTTAAAACGGTAGCTAAAGCAGTTAGGGTCAAAACTGCATTCATAGTGTATGCTTTAGCACTCCTCAGGACATAAAAATTTCTCACATTTGAGCTCTGCATAAGCAGGCACAAAAGGAAAACTAGCATGTTCTGTGTGACCACAGCCAGGGACTGCAAATAAGGAAGCCACTGTGTACAAACAGTGAAAGAGACAAAGAGGGGACTGCTCCTTAGGCCTTCCTTCCCAGTCGTCTTACTCTCATCCTCAGCCTTGCTTTCTCTCTCTCACTCTGAATTATTAGTTAAGTACACTCGATTTACAAGGAACCTCAACCATAGCCAAAACAACTCGCACAAGCAAACACCAAACTTTTACGTCTATCTAGAGGTCACATAGTTTTCCATAGCTACATACAAGTTTGTTTAGCTTCTGCTATATTGCCTTTTTCATTTCTATTTTTTGGTTGGGGGCAACTACATTGATTATTCTATCAAAACAAGAATATTTAAAATAGGCCTGTTGACAAAAAAATTTTTTTTTCACATTTTATAATTCTAAATTTAAGAACACAAACATAAATAACCTAAATTAGTTAATATATAAATGTCCTTTGTCCATATTTCTCTATATTTTCTTTCATGACATTTTATAGAGAAAAAATTTACCTAATATCCTTCATTTGCCGTCAAACAATTCAGTATTATATGATTGACACTGGTATCTTGAGAGCTGTGTTGCACGATTTACAATGATTTCCAGGAAGTGTTCAATGATGTGTGATTTGAATTATAGGAAACCAAACTACCTAGGGTTTCCAAAGTCAAGCAGCAGGGTAAATGATCTTCATAGCCTATTACATTTTAGGAATTGAAGGGTATTTTCACCCACTAAATCCAGATCAAATATTTCAAAACAACACATCTACTAGCAATCTAATTTTTGATGTAAAAATGTTCCACAGATAACAGAAATCCCTCTACCCAGCCCCTGGAATTATAAAATAGTCTAGGTACTGAGTTGGCAGGCATTTTCCAGTGCTTTATATCAACAATTCCACTAATCTCAAGGATAATCTGATTACAAACATTCTCATCAGGCACTTACATACACATCATTTTTGTTTTCTCACGTGCCTGTTTATCAGACTGCCATGCTGCACGTCAGCTGGAGCCTTCCCGGGCTGCACCTCTGCCTCCTTCTTTCAGAAACAGTTCCCATCCATGGAGATTCCCTTTGACTCTGAAGGCCAAACATACAACTACCAAAGTAGGAGTTATTAAAAAATAAGAACTCACGACCTCTCATGAGATGTAACCAATCTGACCAGAAAACCTGCCAAGATGTATTGTTACAATCTTAGGGCAACAGCAACAAATAAGAAAGAAAAAAAGATTCAAATCAAGGGGGAAAATACACCCAAGAAATAACAAGACCATATTTCAACTTATTGCAACCTACATATTATTCCCTTCATAAAGTCAAGGTAGCCTTCAGAATTTAAGACATCAGGGCTCCTGTCTGGAATAAGGATGACAGACCTTGGGCACTTTCAAAAGAAGCAAAGTTATCTCTCTAGATTCACTGGTTAGGTGAGAAAACTATTACCAATTAATCTGTAGACAGAGTAATGCTAATACTAGGAGGTCTCTGCTGACCTGATTGATACTTCATTGGAAGTTCAGTCCTTTCAGAAACGTAAATAAGCTTTTCTTCTTGGAGACTACAAGCAGAAAACCTATTGGCATCTGTCCCAGGCCCACAGCCAACAGCAGATGATGGGTTATGTGGGACTGTGACACCACTGACTTGTTCAAAGGATTTACTGAACACAGTTGCGGCAGTCTTAGCCAAACTGTGGCTACAAGGTTTAGGCAGAGATTGGCTGGTAGTTAACGTCAGTCTCTTCAAAGAGAGAAGCTCAAGATTTTCACTCTGGGCTCTTTGAGTTTGTTTTCGGGCAAAGTGATCTTTGCAAGACTCCCCTGTAGTTTCTTTCTCTTTTCCTCCAGTTTTGCTTCCTGCTGACCGTCTCTGAGTCTTTCCTACACTTGTCTTGGTACTAGAATTGTTACTACTGTTTGATAAACCCGACTGGCTGGTACTAGACGCAGCCCTGGAATAAAATCCCTCGTCAACTTCAGATATCTCCATCAGTTCTTCTTGACCTGTTATTTCTGCATTTCCTAAACAAAGAAATAACAAAGATCAATTAATATTAAGTATTTTAAATAATTCTCGTTTCATGATTAATACCAAATCAATGATACTTAAAACTTTAGCATAATTACATAAAGCAACAGATTATAGACCAAAATTAAAGGATAAATCAAAATATTCTATAAAATAGAAAAAAGAGTTCATTGTAACTAAATAAGAGTAATTTAGAGTGTATTAAACAAAAAGCATGCCATAAACCACCCCCCATCCGTGTTTTTAGGAAGAATTCTCTTACTATTCATGCAAAAGTTCAGAAATAATTAGGAAAAACATCACACAGAAAAACTAGGGGTAAACTCTCCCCTAGTAGCAAAGCAGTATAAAATGAAAGCTCTTACCGAGTAACTTTTTTTAAAAAAATGGTATTAAGATATTTTAAAGATTTTTTAAAGGTTGCATTCTACATTCTAGATTATTTTACTTAGATTAAAAAAAAATAGACCATAACTAACACGAGCTCAAACTTGTTAAAATTCTATATACATTATCCTTCAAATCAAAGATGGAAAAAATACAAAGATTAAAAAATAATTTCAGGTCTCAAAACATAAGCAGAAAATTATTTTAGAAGTAATTTTCTGCCTTAGTTTCATGACAATATACTCAGAGAAAATATAGGTCTGACCATTCAAAAGAGCATTAGATCATTGAGAAATTGTGGTGCATAATTCATGCATTTTGATTATTAGATGACATGCAAATTTTTTGTGACTGTGCAACTGTTGCTTAAGACATGCAGCAGTGGCCCTTTGCCATGAGATACCTTGGAGGGCAGCTAGAAAGTGCTCTGCTAAAACTGCACTCTGCCAGGTGAGTTTATTCCATCCTCCATCATTTTTCTTACAGATTTTTGCCTCCTGATCTCTGGCAAGCCTTTGCTCTCAGTTCTAGGATCTGTGGCTGTTTCCTGTACACCCTGTATATGCTGAGCATCAATCTCTCCTAGTGCTCTGCCTTTTTCCCCATTCCCGGTTCTCTCTCCGGCCACATTTGTGACACTAATCTCAGGAATGACAAGGATGCCCAATTCAGTAGTATCATTACTGTTGTCAGGTTGCTCTAGAATTGAAGATGATAAGACAAAATGATGGCTGAAAACAAAACAAAATAAAAATGCAAAACAAGAAAAACAAAAGATCCAAAACAAAAACTGGATGACTGAATGTTATGAATTAACACAAATATCTGCACTGTAGAAATTTCCATAATTTACATCACTCTGACGGCACTGGAGACAGTAGGGTGGTGTTCTTTAATTTTAAATGACAATGAAAAAAATCACAGAGCATCAATTCATGTTCTGCACACATATTTGACACGGACCATGAAACAGAAATTTTTTTTTTTTACAAATCAAAATAGAATTTCCATTGTTTTTAAGATAACACTGTGACTATTTGAACTTGGGTAAAGCATTGGGCAAAATGTTCCAGGACGTACAGCCAAAGTTCTAGCTCTTGTCAACATTAGGAACCAAGACACTTAGGAATTCCCCTTGCACACTTAAAATTCTATTTTTTTATTAGATTATACTGAGGCTGACTTAATGAAATATGATACTGGGAAAATGATTATTCACTCATAATATCACGTTTAGTAATGCTGCAAGTACAGTTTTGTCTCACACACCATTGTGTGTATTAGTAAATATTAATGCAGCTGTGACACAATTAAATAGTCTATTCCTTCAGATTCATACTCATACCATAAATTTAGGCCAGCTTATAACAGTTCATTACTAAACTGGAGAAAAATAAAAATGGACTTGGAAAAACAACTTGGCTGTTGGTCATTTATTCCGAAAGCAGCTATTACAATCAAAACAAAGGAATGAAACTCCTAACTAGTTAATACTTGTAGACATTTTATTCTGTATCTTAAACCACAAAGCATGGTTTTCTTTAAAATTGTCAAGGAAATACCTGTAATGAATGGGGAAAAAAACATGAATATATCTACCATGGGTTGTAATGAAAATTAAAGTTCAAAACAACATAAAACTATGTAAAACAGTATACATCTTAAAAAATGTAGAACACAAATCTGCTTGAGAGACATTACCTACTACTTTCAACTGTTTCTCATGATAGGATTTTCAAGCTCTCACTCATCGTGCTAAGCATGTGAAACAGTAATATGTAGTAAAAGAATAGAGGCCAGAGCCACATACTCCTCACGGTCCCAAGCTTTGCTACACATTGGTATCACCTGGGAATCTTTAAGAACTACTGATACCTGGTTCTCACCCTGGACATTCTGATTTAATTAGCATGAGGTTATGACCTAGACATCAGGATTTTTAAAAGCTCCCAGTGACTAATGTGCAGCAAAGTTCGGGAACCACTGCTCTGTTCAAATTCTTTCAAATTTTGAAAACTTAAAGTTATTATGAATGCCCTGGGTACTCCATACCTAGCAGCAATATGCACTTCACGAGGCCCTCAAAGCTTCAAGTTGCACTGGGCGGGTGGGTCAATGTGCTGGTATAATGATTTCCCATTTACTTAGTGCTTCATAAACCTTTGACTGAAGGTTCTTTAAATGAAATATTGACTTCCTAAACAGGCCAAAGGATGTTGGTGAGGTAGTATCACGTCTAACAGAGGTTTAATGCAATTAAAAAGTTCCAACGAAGCCTATTTCCCCTTGCTAATAGCTGTCTTCAAAGTGAGGGCAAGTAAATATCTAACTGAGATAAATGCCAGAGGCCACTGGAACTGAGGGTAAAATCACCATGGCATTGTTGGGTGACAAGCAAGACTTTTCCGTTTACCTTACAGAAGCAGTTTCACAAAAGATCTATTAAAGGGACCACTGAGTCCAAAAAAATGATAAGCTATGGAAATTACCCAGACATAGCAAAGACAATGAACATAAAAGATAAGCATAGGTGGCCTAATAGAATAGAAAACAACACAATGGTACTAAACAGTTTTTTTTAAGCATTCATATATATTCTTCAATTACATTCTCTGAAGCAGGCACTTTGACTCCCATTTACAGACAAGGAAACTGAAGTTCAAGAAAGAGCTAACAACTATTCAGTGGGTGGGCTAAACACCAAAATCTTTTGACTTCAAATGTCCGTTGCAGCATATTACAAAGCCTAACTCTTCAATTAATTAAAGTCCTTTGAGATAAGTGTACTCTGACATCCTTCAATTACATTTAACTTATTTGCTTAGATTCCTAGTCTTTTCATAGAAAGAAAATAATTTATTTTGGCTGAATAGAGAGCAAGAGCAGATAAAAGTCTCCAAGGAAACCTAAACAGGTCAATAACTTTCAAGGTTAGTTTTTAAATTTTTAAAAATTGGGTTTAGTTTTTAAAAGACACCAGTGAAAAATATTACTTTAAAATGGTGCTGCAATGATGAAAATTTTGCAAGAAAAACTAGAAAATGACAAGAGAAATACTATATAAAGCAGCACTAGGCAATAGGATTTGTCAGTCACATGTACTGTGATCTGTAGCCCCAAAAACAATGGTATTAAATTTTTTTTTAATTATGAAAATAAATGGCAAGTAGAAAAATGAGATTATGTGTTTTTCCACAAGCACAAATTTTTGGCTAATTTATGTATGTTATCACTCAAAAATGGTAAAAATGGCAAATTTTTAAGCTATTAAGGTAAATTTATAAAAAGAAAAGCATGTGATTTTATACAGAGCTAGAAAGAACAAATATAATTCTCAGGAAAATTACAGAATAAAGATAACCATATAACTCAAACATTTGTTACATGATCTTGGTCTCCATTATTTCTCCAACTTTTTTCCCTATATGTGACCCAATCTCCCTACACACACCTTTTTACTGGTCTTCCTATTCCCTAGGCCTGGAATCCTCTACCTACATGGCTCACCTCCTTACTTCTTTCAGGTTTTTTCTCAAAAATTTCCTTCTCAGTGAAACCTTCTCTGAATCACCCCATCAAGTTTCAATATCTTCCATATTTCATAAACTCTCTTCCCTACATTGTTTCTTCTTACCACTTAATCACTCTCTAAACTACAGTTATTTCTCTATCTTGTCCACTAGACATAAGTTCCACAAGGGCAGGGATTTTCTGGTCATTCTTGCATACCTAATATCTGAAAAAGTAGATTGCATATAGTAGGTGCCCAATAAATATTTGTTTGATAAATTAAATTAATTTCCTGTTACATGGTGAAATTATTAAAATAAATGAAGGTGAGAAAACATGGAGAAGACAAGAGAAAGGTAATCTGAGAAAGTGTTACTTGACTAGGTAAAAAGGAAAAAATAATATACAGCTTATGCTAATAATCATTTTTAGACGGCAGAGAAAATAAAGTCCCTTTGTTTCAGAAAAGTGAAGTAGCCACCTCTAAATGCAAGTTTAGTAAAATGCTTAACAATGCCGTATAGTATATAAATCTACAGTTCTTTTATTATGCTATCCTCTGGATAACATAGCTAAGGAGATGCAGTTAATCTTTCTTTAAGAAAATTCTAGAGGAAATGTTGTAAGGGAATATGAATATATAAGAAAATAGAATCTGTTCAAAAGCCTCGAACTTAAATCTATGCAAAAGGTGTCACGGTTGTTCTATACCTATAAAAAACAATACTTACATTTGACTTCAAATAATTCGAAAAGTTCAAAAAAGATCCAAAGAGAAACGTCTCAGAGAATATTTTATTTGTATGACCTCTATAAACAGGTAAGCTTCTCTCCATACAGAGAAATTAGGAGAGTTAAAGAATACTTTTTTAATAGACATTTCCAAATTGGTTCTCAAAGGCACTCAAATCATTTCTCCCTATAAAATTTCTTCTGGCTTTGAGGAAAAAAAAGGTAAAACAAATTGCAAATATCATTAAAACTGATCATGAAAAGTTGTGATTTTCCTCATATGTAATGTTATAATCTCAAATATCTATTCCATTACATCACTCATGAAATTCCTTATTCTAGTTATAGCTTTTTTTTTCTTTTTATGGCTACCTTATTTACTAAAAGTGAAACTTAATAAAGGAATAATTTATTTATTCATGTAATTTACACAGCTCTGAACTCAGACTACATGGTAAATCTAAAGGAATCTGGCTATGATACAAGGCACTTACAAATTCCTTTGTGAAATTAATCAAATAAGCCGAAGCTTTAAAAACTTAATCTAGGGGCGCCTGGGTGGCACAGTGGTTAAGCGTCTGCCTTCGGCTCAGGGCGTGATCCCGGCGTTATGGGATCGAGCCCCACGTCAGGCTTCTCTGCTATGAGCCTGCTTCTTCCTCTCCCTCTCCCCCTGCTTGTGTTCCCTCTCTCGCTGGCTGTCTCTATCTCTGTCAAATAAATAATAATAATAAAAAAAAAAAGAAAAAAAAAAACTTAATCTAAACCTTAAATGTCTGCATCATACAATTCTGACATTATGAAAAGTATTTTAGAGTAAACTCTAAAAGAAAGTGACACACATTCCTTTACAATTTATGAGATATAAATATTTAAAATGTCATAATATATCTGAACAACTTCATACCTTTTAATCCAGTCAGTTTATGTTTATAATTTATCCTATTCAGTGGAAGAAAAATGCTATCTATATTCATTAAGCTATTCATTGCAGTGTTATCTATAATAGCAAAAAGTTAGAAACAAATTATTTGGCATATTAAGGAAATGGTTAAGTAAACAATGGAATATCATCTCAATGTGGTACTATGTAGCCTTTAAAACAACTGGACTTACTAGGAGAACTTGGGAAAATATTTGACAAGGTTAACTGGACAAAAACATCAAAAAATTTTAAATAGAGCACAACTATGAAAAATACATACACATATGGGAAAAACCTGTAAAATGATAATTCTTTAAGTACTGGGATTATAAGTGAATATCCCTTTACCCAGTTTACTATCACGTTGTTACCCTATTTTTCAAAAAAAGAAGTAATGAATTGCTCAATCTATATCATAAATTTCTTATCATTCATTCACTCACTCATGCATGCAACTCCTGTTTATTGGGCACCTATTATATGCCAGACAGTGTTTTAGGTGCTGGCCAACCAGACAAAGACCCTGCCCTCACAGAGCTTACATTGCAGTATGGGAATTAAGGAAACAACAGAATTTTAGAGAGTGGAAAGTGCAATGAAGCCAATAAGCATAATGAGAAAGATTAAGAAGCGTGGTAAGGAAGAAAGTCTACTCTAGATGGGTGGTCTGGGGAGACCTCTTAGAGGAAGGGACATTTGAGCTGCGATCTGAATGACTATGAAGCCCTGGCTACACAATGATGTGGAAGAAGACAGTTCAAGCTGCCACTTTCTCTTCATTTGAATCTCAGCCTCAATTATCTCAAATTGCTAGAACAAAGCCCCTAAAATGGAAATGGCTCAGTGTTTTGAAGGGTTAGAAGGAAAGGTGAGAGGTCTTCAAGTGGGGTCAAAGCAATAGGCAAGATATCATATCACTAGGGCCACCTATGCCAAAGTAAGGAGCTTGGCTTTTGTTCTGATTGCAATGGGCAGCCAATGACAGGCACACAGATAAACTGTGTGTATTTTATTAGTATTTCTTATCAACAGAAGTCATATCTGTGTAACACAAAATATTGAGCATGAAGTGTGTCCTGGGTTAGAAAAAACAGTAGCACTGTAACATTCTACAGCCTGGGCCAGTAATTTGCAAGGCAGATTGGAGGAAATCAAAGCTGCGATAGAGGGGCGCCTGGGTGGCACAGCGGTTAAGCGTCTGCCTTCAGCTCAGGGCGTGATCCCGGAGTTATGGGATCGAGCCCCACATCAGGCTCCTCCGCTATGAGCCTGCTTCTTCCTCTCCCACTCCCCCTGCTTGTGTTCCCTCTCTCACTGGCTGTCTCTATCTCTGTCAAATAAATAAATAAAATCTTTAAAAAAAAAAAAAAAAAAAAAGCTGCGATAGAAACACAGAGTAAGGACCCCGAACTTAAAGGGCTGCACTCTGAGCAGGAACATTTACAAACACTAAGACTTAGAAATATAACCCTGGGGCGCCTGGGTGGCTCAGTACGTTAAGCATCTGTCTTCCGCTCAGGTCATGATCCCAGGGTTCTGGGAACAAGCCTCACATCTGGCTCCCTACTCAGCAGGGAGTCTGCTTCTTTCTCTCCCTCTGCCTTCCTCTCTCTCTCAAATAAATAAATTAAATAATCTTAAAAAAAAAAAAAGAAAAGAAAAGAAAAGAAAGAAAATAAATACAGGTCCTGAAGCAGTAGACTTTCCAGGTAAGAAAACAGCAGCCTGGGGCACAAAGAAAAACGCAGAATGGACTAGAATGTTTTATTTATAAAACATACTGGTTAGGAGCTATTCCCAGTTTCCTTAAGTAAAGATCAGTCAAATCTTTAGCTTTTGTTGTGTATGTAAAAAGTGATACAGTTCTTATTGAGGTGGATTCAGTCACTCTCAACAACATCTTTTGTCATCTTTAAGTCTCCAGTTAAAAAAAAATCCTTTTGAGATTTGCAACATATGGATGCTAGCGGACCCAGTGAATCCTTCCCGACGGTTAAAGATCCTCACGGCCAAACAGACCAAAAACAGGTAAGCAATATCTATTACAAAACTATCTACAAAAGCTTATATCTTCTGTGTGTAACGTGTAACAAATGCTCCTACAAAGGTCCTGGTTGGGGAGTAGGGGGAAGTGTAGTGCTCAATGATAAGTAAGAATAAATAATAAATAATACATTCCTTAACATTAGCAAAAACTCCTCTTTAATGTAAGGCCGTCTTAATAAAAAATGTAGAACACAATAATTCACAAATAAGGGGTTTTGCCTCATAAGATCAATAATTCTGAAATATTTTGTTTCTCTATGTAGAAAAGTATTTTGCTTTATTATCTAGAAATAAACTAAGTTTTTTGTTTTGTTTCGTTTTCTTCTAAAGTTGGCTAAGCCAGGATTCTGACACTTTCCTCTTTAATATTAATATGTATCAATTGGACAATGTGATATTTTAGCTCTGGTTAATATGTCCTTTTTCTTTGAGTCATCTAATATTTCCCATTTTATTTTGTCCTCCCTGAGTATAAAGCTCCATATCAAGAGTGTCAGTTAAAACTCATGCAATGCTAACTTTGGTCAGAAGGAAATACTTATTTTTGGTCCAAATGTTTTACCATCTATATTGGGAAAGGAAAATTTGTTCCTCAAATAGCATTTTAGAATCTGAAAATAATGGAGCTTCTCAAAATGATACTAAAAACATTTAAACCTTTTTATAAAACTGCCAGATAATTTTTTCTAAATTTCCTTAACAAGTAAGACAACTTTTAAAATAGAAACATAAGGGGGCGCCTGGGTTGGCTCGGTTGTTAAACGTCTGTCTTCAGCTCAGGTATAATCCCAGGGTCCTGAGATTGACCCCTGCGTCAGGCTCCTCGTTTAGCAGGAAGCCTGCTTCTCCCTCTCCCACTCTCCCTGCTTAGTGTTCCCTCTCTCACTGTCTCTCTGTCAAATAAATAAAATCTTTAAAATAAAATAAAATAAAATAAAATAAAATAAAATAAAATAAAATAAAATAAAGACATAAGCATTATACATTTCTATTTGCAGATGTAAAATTCCAATAGCCAATTCTTAAAAGTCTGCCATGTTTGAGTTTAAAACTATGATTTCTGTGTTATTCAAAATGCTTTTATAACTATTAGCAATTTTGTTTCTCAACTAAACACTTTTCTCATAAAATAATAAATCAGATTCACAAAATAAATGTTCCATCTCAAGACTTATGTATGACATTCATCTGCAGAATCTAGGAAAAGACTACCTTATGTGTTTTGAAATATTTACATATAATTATTTTCTAAAATATTTAACTGAAATACACCTCTTATAATTAATTATTCAGATCTGTTCAAAGTTAGAAAGTCAGTAATGTTGTTTATCAATACATTATTATGTAATATAAATTTATTAACATTTTCTAAATCAATAACCAAATCTATAATCAATGATTTCTAAATCAATAAATTTAAGGTAATATAAATGTAAATGTAAGGTAATATAAACGTCAGATTAGGGTACTAATCTGGGCTACAAAATTTACAAAAAAAATTATTAAATCGATTGTTACTGTTATAGAACACATGTATACTTTTGTGTCTGATACTAACTCAAACTAAATGTTTATCTCAAATTGAGAAAATCCAAACTATACATTTCAAAATCAGCGTTTTATGAAAAAGCTCAATCACAGGATCATTCAAATAGTAAGCTAGCTAATAAAAGCTTATCAAGAATACAATTACAGTGTAGCTAATAAAACAAATTAAACAGTTCTTAATGAGTTAACAATCAGCCTTTATGTAATGTTTTAAAGCATACCAAATGCTTTTCACTCACTTGCCTCATTATCTCACAAATAAATGCACAGGTAGAAAGAATGGTGGGCAGTAATGAGGAACCGGGGTTTCACTAGATGAGCCTTTTCATTAGACAACCAGTTGGCAAAAATTATAAGCACTCATTATTTGCAACCATAACTTAATTAGGGGACTTTACAGAACAAAGGAGTAATATTTCAAGTATTTTAAAAGAAAGGAGAAAAGTTGGTTACCTTGTTCCAAGTATAGGTAATTTTTTTAAAAGTAGAAGAATGAGTCATAATAGTGGTGGGGAGACAGACAAGAAAAAAATAGCAATTAAATTTGCTCCGGAAGAGGAAAGGGAATGGAAAAAGTACAAGGAAATAAGTATAGATTGTACAATAGAACCTTGAATTGGCAGACAATCATTCAAGGATTTAAGAAAAAAGGCTATAGCTGACATGGTAGATAATTAAGATAGCTTTTAGAAGTAACATTTAAGAATGACTATACAACGGAAGCATAATTGTAGAGAAATATTCTGTTTTCCTTTTAGCTATTTCTGTTTAGTTTTTAAAGGAAATACTAAATAGAATTGCAGTTTTGTTATTAATTTTAAAAATTAATAAATTATCTCATTATTTTATCTTCTTTTTCTTAATGGAATTTTCATTTTGATTCTTGCTATGGTCATAATCTACTCATCTCTCCCTTACCTTAATGCTTTTTAAACGTTTATTCTATTATTATCCTTTCCTAGTTACATTTAATCTGCAAATTATGACTTCTAAATAGCCCTCAATCTCTAGGTGGTCTGAAAATCTGGGTCTAAAAAATATACACTAAGTGAAATACAGCATGCTTAAAAGAATTAACAATATATAAATAAAACTACTAATTCTGAAATTATAACCCTTAAAAGTCAAAAGCAGCAGTTCTACATTGTAATCTCACTTTCCAAACATATGTATTGGCATGGAATCATAAACTCATTAAACTCTTCTCAGAAATTTATACACAATGTTTAAAAAGTTTGAAAACACACCATTAAATTAAGCCATGTCAGTACAATATTAAGATAATCAAGTAAGAAGTGGGGAAAATTAGGCAAACATACTAATTGTCACACGTCTCTCTAAATTAATATCTCAGTAGAAACCAACCTTTCTTTAAAAGCCACCCTCTTTAGTTGATATGAGGACACACTCTCTGGTCCAAATTAAAATTACAGGGCCTTACAAATGTAACTCTCTGATGCAGGGTGTTGATAATGGAGGAGCATATATGTGTATATTGGGTGGGGGAGAGGTCAGAGGGCATATGGGTATCATACTTTCCATTCAATTTTGCTGTGACCCTAAAACTGCTCTAAAAAAATAAAGTCTACTATTATTATTAAATAATAAATACAGGGCCAAGCAATTAAACTGGTCAAAATACAATCCTAGAAATTTGGGTTGTTATTCAATAGTAATAAGGCCATGGCAAGGAACATATGTTTTGAATGTCTGGAAATGTTAAAGCTATTAATTTTTTACCTTCCAAAATAATACTTTATATTAAAATATAAGTTTTCGATAATTCTTTTTTTTTTTTTAAAGATTTTTTATTTATTTGACAGAGAGTGACAGCCAGTGAGAGAGGGAACACAAGCAGGAGGAGTGGGAGAGGAAGAAGCAGGCTCCCAGCAAAGGAGCCTGACGCGGGGCTCGATCCCAGAACGCCGGGATCACGCCCTGAGTGGAAGGCAGACGCTTAATGAATGTGCCACCCAGGCGCCCCAGTTTTCGATAATTCTTAAAGAAAAGAATGGCAGATCTGTGATACATTCTAGGAGAGCTCAGGAAAAAAATTTAATGTAAGAAATAAAAACTGTTCCAGATTAGCTTTTAAAATCACTAAAATATCAATTAGCTTTTCCTGTAAAGATAAGTTTTTTGTTACAAATAAAAGAATATATGTGATTAATTGTTCCAATTTAATATATTTGTTAGCATGTATAATTTTGGGCGACTCAGATATGTAAACATACCAATATGTTATATGACTTAATTATCTATATTCTTTAAAAATAAAAAGAGATGGAAAGAAAATAAACAAAAAAAGAAAGTTCTGCGTGGCTGCTTCCATGGGAGAACCTCATTTACTCCTCTCCCTCTTCTCCCCAGATAGGCTAGAAAAAGGAGAGAAAAGGAGACAGGTAATAAATAGACATAAATATGGAAGCAACCTAAATGTCCATCAATGGATGGATGAAGAAAATGTGCCATATATACAATGAAATATTATTCCACTATAAAAAAGAAGGAAATCCTGTCATTTGCAATAACATGGATGGACCTTGAGTGCATTATGCTAAGAGAAATGAATCAGAGTAAGACAAATACCATATGATCTCACTTATATGTAGAACAAACAAAACAAGCCAACCAAGCTCATAGAGACAACAGATTGGTGGTTGCCAGAGGCAGGGGTGGGGGGCAGGGTGTGGTGAGCAAAATGGGTGAAGATAGTCAATGTGTATAAACCTCCAGTTATAAAATAAGTAAGTCGAGGATGTTAGGATAGAAGGTGACTATAGTTAATAATACTGTATTGTATACTTGAAAGCTGTTACGAGAGTAGATCTTAAAAGTTCTCATCACAGAAAAAAGTGTGTAACTATGTGTGGCAACAGATGTTAACTAGACTTGGTAGACTCTAGAGTAGTAATCATTTTGCAATATATACATATATTAAGTACACCAAAAACTAATATATGCCAATTATATCTAATTTTTTAAAAAGACATAAATACAAGAAAAAAGAAAAGAAAAAGGAGAGAGACCCAAGGAAAGAAAAAAGGACCAACTGCTTTCTTCTTTCCTGGCAACTGGCAATAACAAAGAAAAAGACAGGGGAAAAAAAGGAACATTCCTTCAAGTTCATGTTTCTTGTCCCTCCTCCTTCCCCAGCTCTCATTATCACTGTTTTAAAGTTGCATATTCCACGTTCCTACTCTGTGATACAGTTCAGTGTCTGAGAAGAAATCCTTCCTCCTGGGAGGGTTGGTATAGTAAGGGAGTAGTAGGGATATGGGTGGAACAGCAAACAATGTAGAGGTTCATCAAATAAAGAAACTCTAAATGTGTGTTCACAGTCATAAACTAAACCTACATCCTATGCTTCAGAAACATTATGGGATGAAAAGTTTTTGTGGGTCACCCTGGAATCTACAAACCCTTTAACATTGTTTCTGCAAAAATTAGTATATAAATAAATTAAATTTTGTTAAAACTTATATAATATGTAAATGGAATAAATGCAATTTATATATAAACAAATTTAAAAATCCATTTATAACTTGAGAATTGCCTATATATTTAACAGCTATCACAAAGTTAGCTATCTTCCCCACAAGAAGCCAGTGTTGGTTAGAGAGCTCAGAATAATAAGGTGTTCAAAGTAGGAATCAGGATCACAAAGATGGAAAACAGTAGTTTTTAATTCAACAGAACAGGATTTTAACAGTGAAAAATACTGCTCTGGGAGGAAAACCAAGACTACCATAAAAAGGGAAATGCAACCTACCTGTGGAAATAAATAAGTACCTTAGAGTAGGTGCATTTTGGTCATTGGATAAAGGGAATTCACACTACAGAAGAGTGGTGAACAAGATAAGCCATATTCTGCATCTGTTCCATAAACCTGACTTGCTTTTTTATAGTTTATGCTCTTCTAAGTCCTCATCTGTGATTTTTTAGTCACCACTGAGTTTTGAAAGTTGGATTGAGTATGAGGGGACAGGTGATAAGGAAGATTACTTTAATGAGGCTATACCCCTCAAGTGGTAGCCAAAATGGAATATGGAAGATATTTAAGAATCTAATAGATGCAACATATTCAAGTAGTCTTTTCTCTTATTTTGGTGATTTATTCCTATAAAATATTTCTAGAAAATTGCTTCTATTTAACTGCAGGATAAACATCTTATTTTGTTAAATGCATGCATGGACACATACACACATCTCTTTCTCACAAACACATACACAAATCAACTGAACTTCAATATTTCACATTTTTAACTGCAGAACCTATATATATATATTTTTTTCTAATTCTCCATTCATTCACCTAAGGAGCACGAAGTGTGGAAAAGGAATTTAAAATTCATTCTTGCATTTTTTGTAGTAGTTTGGGAGCAATTATGGTCACAGTGACCTATATGGTCTGGTTCACTGTCTTTGTGCCTATTTTCACCTTTTAATGCCAAAACAGAAAACTGATCTCTAGGATGCCACCATACTAATGACTTCTGACCTGTAATCTAGTCTCATTCAGTAGCATAATTTTCACTGAAGAAACTGGAGTATGTTTAGACTCTGTATGTTTTAAATCATAGCATCATTTGTCTTGCTCTTGGTAAACTTACTGCCTCTTTTATGCCTTCCTAAAGAAATTTCGAGAATTGTCACACTACTTTAAAAAAATAAAAAGACTGAAAATGATTATTTGGTAAGCTGAAATTTTCCATCATCATTCCCTTGTGACATACTATCTCCTAGAATTCCTAAGTAGGAGCAATGTTCTCATCATCAACTTTCTGTTTCACCATGAATAATATTCTTCTCACTTTTGCATTTTCTCTGCAGAGACCATAGAGACAACTGAAACCAAATATACCAAAAGGAGCTACATTTTCACCACAGTTTACAGGAAGAAAACAATAGAGTAATATATGTGTTTGCTTGGGGCAAAGAAGTGGCTTTTTGCTTCTTGTCCTATGATTGATTACCTTCTGAGGGAGGTGATAGTAATCTTACACTGATTCTTGCCAATAAAATAACTTCTAGGTAGGAGGGGAGTCATAAAAAGAATAAGAAATTAAATTAAAATAATAAATTATAAGAAAAGGGAGAGAAATGGGAAAGCATTGAGAAGGCCATGATAAATAAAATTAATTTCCCATAGAATTTTTAGGTAATAAAATGAAGCAGTCAAGGAGGAATATTAAAAAAACTGTCCTGGAAGAAAATTAACATCCAGGAAACAGAAAGGCCTAGCTAGAGTTGCCATCAATACAATGGCATTGTGGACCAGGAAGTACAAAAGAAAATGTGGAAGTCCCTATTAGGTGTTCTACTTCAATATGCAAGTTCACTTGCCAAAGAGTCAGCTGAGAAATAAGAAACACTAAAGAATATTTACAAATAGTTTTGAATAGAAACCCATAGTTCTGAATAATTTTAGCATGCATTTTCCTACCCTCCTATTCTATTGAAATAAAATTTAAAAACCAATACAATGTTTAAATAAATTTTCATTCATATATGTAACATAAGGGGCTATATTCATTTGCCTTACTGCTTATCACTTGTGGGTAATAATTTAGGAATTAGAGGTTATCCAACAGCTCTTTCTTCCGTACCACTACAATATTATTTACTAAAATTAGAAGGTATAGCACTGTAAGTAAAGATAAAAATGCGATAGAATCAACGATCCTCTAATTTGAAGACTTTTTTATTTCTTACCATGTCTTTTCCACCTATGACCTCTTATTGACATGCTGGTTACTGCATTTCTTGATATTCTAGAGGAAGTTGGTGTGATTTCAACTTGAATACACCTTGTACCCTCCTTACTAGATTTCATGGCACCATGAGGCAATGAAGCCTTTATGGCATTAGCAACCTAAAAAAATATATATATGGTTTAAGATTGGTATTAACAGATGTGTTACACCCTTATATAAAACAAAGTGCCAAATTTTAAAAGGTTTTTAAAAAGAATACTTTCTCCAAGGTATTTCATAAGATGATATATAAATCTTCTAGAAAAAGGAGTAAGAGCTCAGAAGGAACCAATAGTTGAAAATAATATGTAAATGATGAAATTTAAAATTCCAAAACATTGAAATTATGTTTCCAAATGCCTAATGCTAATTAATAAATGCAGCTCTAGCATGTTAAGAACATTCTTATAAGTTTAAAAGACTATTATCAGGTATCTAAGAAGCTAGCTTAATGAAATTCTCAAATTATATACACCTTTTCAAGCATGAAATTTTCCTAGTATAACAAAAGCATGAATCACTCAGTTTAATGACATTAATGCACTAGGAATGGCTACTTCTCACTTTATAGTTCTAAATCGAGAAATTTTAAATTACAAAATTTACATAAACAAGTGAGGCACCTACCAGCAATGGCTCTGGATATAATTCTAGCTGAGCTCTGTATATAATATCATCCAATGCTTTTTGAGCTAAATCCCATTCTCCATTATAACTGTAAAATTAAATAAAGGAAGTATAATTATTTTCAATTAATTCTATATATTTGAACAAAATAAAATGAGAAACTGTTTACTGAATAAAGTAACAGATCACATTAGCACACTGTTTAGCATTCCACTCTCCTTAAAACATATTTTATATCTTTGAATTCCTTTCAATTGTATCTGAAAGCCTATTAATAGCAAAGAAAATTGTATAGATATATATTTCTTCTCTAAAGAACATGTCTATTTATAGACCAGATATCAAAAAAGTGAGGCAAGCTCAAAGCATTTTACACTTTCAAAGTAGGTCGGAGCATAATAAATTATATACCTTAGAATAATGTTCAGAACACTTTATGGTCAAATTATTCTGCAACTCCCACAGTTTTTAATGGGAATCTACAATTACTGTGGCTTACAGTATCTTAAGTAGTTACTTCTTTTCCCTTCTGACAGTCATTTAGAAGTGTGCATGATATATGTTGCAAATATCAGAAAGATATTGGGGGGAAAAGTGTGTATGTATATTAATTTTCAAAGATATGGCTAAACTCTAAAAATTAGGTAAATGATAAAAATGGACAGAGAAATAATGGCTTGGTCATCTGCCAACAAAAATAAAGAAATGAATTATATCAAGACTGCAAGTGAGGCCTAAACAATGGAAAAAGCATTGTTCCCACCCTAAAAATAGGACAAAGTCAGATAATCTATAAAATCATAGCTTTCCATTAATTCAGTAAGGAACTAAAATCACAGGGCAGCCAAGTAGCCTGAAACCTAAGGGCAGACAGATGCCTCTAAGGAGATAGACCACAATGCAAGCAGGTAAGAAGACTTCAGTTAAACTTTTAAACAAACTGCTAAAAGCCCAGTATGAGCCAGCATGAGTGTATAGAATTTCTAGGAGCAGATACAAAGGGGAGCTCACACCCACTTACAAGCTCTTTTCCACAAACCTCTTTTAGGCCATCATAAGAAAAACTGGGAGCAAGGCAAGGAACCAGAGAAAGTTGCTCTTGGTAGTTTGGGCCTGAAGGAGAAGAGCAGCCACCTGAGCAAGAAAGGCCTGAAGATCCAGCCAGACCTTTTTCTCATGTGAAACAAGTTTTAAAGCCTTTGGGGAAGGGGCAGCAACCCTTTCACCCCAAGGGCAGAGGTGAAGACTGACTGTGGCTGTGAGGGAAAGAAAAAGAAAAAGAAAAAGAAAATCTCTACCTGTGGGAAAGGATCAGGAAACTGTCTTATGTTGAGACCACTAGAGTTCTCTTACCACTGGAGGAGGGACAGGACCACTGAAAATCTACCCCCTTCCCCCAATCCCAGATGCAGGGACATAGGTCCTGCTTATGACTGAGGCTGGACCAGGAAAACAGAGATCACTACTCCCCCCAAACCCCCAACCCAGGCCAGTATACATTCAGAAACAAGCAACAGCACTCTACTGCTGAAGGAGGGACAAGAACATAGAGAAAGACCGTTTCTTTGGTGCAGACACACAGGAAAAGCTAAAAGCTGAGGAGGGAGCAATAATATTAAGAAAAACCCTCCAGCAATCCAGCTCACACCCTAACTGCCAGGTACCACGAGAGGAATCTGAAGTAGGTGGTGCCATGAAGGTAACCACAGAACAACAAAATCAACCTCAGCTCACTCCTGCCTATAATAACTCCACTAGAAGCCTAAAAGAAAAGAGGTGTGCCATTTCCAGGCATAAATAATATTTACCTCAGTCACTACTATTCTATCCAGGAAAAAAATGATAATCAAATATTACAAACCACACAAAACACAAGAAGAAAACAACCCACTGTCAAGAGACAAAGAAGAAAAGAACCAAATTCAGAAATGATTCCAATTTTATAGTTATCAGGAAAATTAAAATAACTATGATTAATATATTAAAAGCTCTAGTGGAAAAGATGGATGAACAGATGGTGATTTCAGCAAGAGATGGGAACCATAAGAAAGAGTCAAATGAAAGGACTAGAAAAAAAACACAGTAACAGAAATGAAGCACCCTGTCAGTGGGCTCATTAATAGATTCAACATCATCAAGAAAAGAATTAATGAGTGTGAAGATAGGTCAACAGAAATTACTAAATCTGAAACATAAAGCAATAGAGACAGAAAATAAAACAGATCAGAGCATCCAAGAGCTGTGGGACAATATGGTCTAACATGAGGGTCAATAAACTTTTTCTTAAAGGGCTAGATAATAAATATTTTAGGCTTGTGGGCCACACAATTGCAACTATTCATCTCTGTCACTGTAGCACAAAATCAGCCTTAGGCAATATGTAAACAGATGTAAATGTATTTTAATAAAACTTTTAAGAAAACAGGCAGCAAGCCATATTTAATCCAAATCATAAATTCTACCTTCAGTCAAGAAGCTTATAATCTACTAAGAAAAATCAAGGTATCAAATGAATATAATGCAAAGTATAATAAGATACGTGTAGTAGAAGATAGGGTTCAAAGAAAAATACTACTATCTAAGGCATTAAATAAGCCTGAGCATTAATATTAGAAATAATAAATTAATATTAAGCTACTTATGATCAAAGAGGCTCTAAGATGTTTTTCAAGAGATAAAGTTTCTGGAAATGGAAAAAGGTCTTCATTGGGGGAAAAAAAACTATTTGGAAATTACAGCAAAAAAAAAAGTAATAAAGAAAGAAACTGTGAGTATATGTGGGTGTTGCTAATTTTCATTCTGTACTTGAGTTAAAGAAAAATAAAATGTTTTAGTGGGTTACAAATTCTTCAGAACAATAAGAGATACATTTTAAGTAAAAAAACTATTATCAAGATCTAGATTCATATTTGGGATGCCTGGGTGGCTCAGTCAGTTAAGTGTCTGACTTTGGCTCAGGTCATGATCTCAGGGTCCTGGGATCAAGCCCCGCATAGGGCTCCCTGCTCAGCAGGGAGTCTGCTTGTCCCTCTCTCTCTGCCCCTCGCCCTGCTTGCACTCTGTCACTCTTTCAAATGAATAAATAAAATCTTTAAAAAAAGAAGACTTTGTTCGTATTCTTTCACAAAAATATGCTGGCTGTCTAGCGAATAAGTTTAAAATGTAATAACAATAAAACAATAGACTATGATTTTTCAAAGAGATCAAAGATTTACTTTGTATGATAAACTCACAAGGCAAAATAAATCCCTGTTAACATTTGCACCATGAATCCTGAAGAAACTGGTATCCTGCTACTTATACCTTTGTATTTTCTTACATGTTGTCGGGGATAGCCACAAACACAGATTCTAGAAAAAACAAAATAAATATATTTGTAAAATTGGTAAAAATTTAGGTAATTTATTTTTTAACATTTATAAGCCAACAATGTACTAGATATGCTCTCATAACAAACCTAATAGCTATGAAACACAGAATCTTTCCAAACAGAACATTTGTCTGTAACATTTTCCTGCGTAAGTGAAACTGGGGGAAAGAATGTATAAAGCTAGAGGTATATTATTATATAGTAAGTCAACCAGATTCTCAAAGTTGGTTCACTAATTTCAGTCAACTCAATAATTAATAATTTTTAGTTATCATAAAACCCATTACATGAAACTTGGTATTATTTATCATAAATAGATCTATAGTATGATCTTCTATTGCTGATAAAGTTCTTGACACAAATGGCAGGCTCCAAGAAAATACTCTAAAATTAGACTCAAGTCCCATATATAATAAATCATAATAAATTTCAGATAGATTGAAATTTTCAATGTTAAAAAGAAATAAAATGTAAGCAAATCATTACATATTCTTTGCAAGTTTAAGCAGGACATCAAAGGTAGAATCATAAAGAAAGACCAATAGATTTTACTATTTTTTAAAAAAGAAACTCCGTGAACACAACCATAATGTAAATATTTATTATAGCGAAGGATATCTAAGAAGTACTAATGTTAAGGTGTGTTTACTATAGTAAATAGGAAGTTACCTAAAAGTCCAATACAGAGGACCAATTATATAAATAATTCAGGGAATACTATGAAACAAACAAGATGTTTTGAAAGACTGTTTAAATGGCAGGGGGAGAAAAACTGTAGAGAATAATGCATGAAACCCACTCCCATTTTGTAATAAACAAATAGGTGAATGTTGTTTGCCACTACAAAAAGATTATATACAAAGTCATAGAGTGAGATTATAGATTTTCTTCTTTATATGTATTTTCTAAATTTTCTATGATCAACATGCACTGCTTATAAAATAGTAAGTTTCTAATTTTAATAAAACTGGGGAAAAGTTATTTTCTCACAATGTGTTGTGGTTGATATAATAAACCTTAATTTAATATAGTACTAGTCAATAGATTGAACCTAAGCCTTCATTTAAACATACTCAAGTATACCACAGACCATTTCGAAAACAGACCCTTGAGAATATCATTAATTCAAAGTAACTTTAAAGTAAAAATAAAAATTCATTTGATACCGAGAAGATCTTAGAACCCTTTAGAACCAAGAGTAAAAACAAGCAGAGATATTTATGGACTGAATATTTGTGTTCCCCCCCCCAAGTTCATATACTGAAGCCCTAATACCCCAGTATGATGCTATTTGGTGGTGTGACCCTAGGTTTAAATGAGGTCACAAGGATGGGAGTCCCCATGGTGGTTTTAGTGCCCTTATTCAAAGAAGAAGAAAGACCAGAACTCACTCTTTGCCATGTGAAGGACACAGTGAGGAAGGCAGTGTCCTGTAAGCCAGGAGGAGGGCCTTCACCAGGAATTGAAGCTGCGGGTAACCTGACCTTAGACTGCTCAGCCAGAAGTGTGACAAATAAACATCTATTGTTTAAGCCACCTAGCCTATGGTATTTTGTTACAGCAGCCTGAGATGACTAAAATAAAAACTGAAAAAAAAATTAACTATATATGAAATAAAACCAACTTGAATTTTGTTTGATATTGCAAAAACTTATATCCAAACTACACTAGAAACTCCTCTTATTATCTAAAAAAGAAAACTCAGAAAATTTTTATTTTCTTACACCTTATATACCTTTATAATAGGGATGGTTGTAAATAACAGAGAACCAATATATAAAAGATAGGATTTTTTCAATTTATTCATTCAGTAAATATTTTTAAGATTTATAATGTGTCAGACACTAGGAATATAGATGAAAGATGTAGTTCCCTCAGGGATGCACAATCTAATCATGGAGACTGTGTAGTCAACAAATATCTGCAATGAATAAGTTACAGAGGTAGCAAAAGGAGACAGTGGTAAACTCTAGTGGAAGAAGCAGAGGGTCAGAGAAGGCTTCTTGGTGAAAATACAGGAATGGGCAAAAACAGAGAAGGATAAAACACCAAGACACCAAGGAGACTCAGACAATAATAGTAAGATAGAATGCTCGGACACTAGAAAATAACAGAGAAGCTAACTAGGGGTCAGATTATGGAGTATCTTATAACTTGCGAGGCTTTATCATGCAGGCAATGGAAAGCAACTGAATGTTTTTGTTTTATTCTTTTAACAAGGGAGTGACATGATCAGATTGGTCTTTTGATAATATCACTCAGGCTACATCGGAACAGTGCACTGAAACTGGAGAGGAGAATGTCGAAATATCCCATGAGTGAGATGAAAGTGACTTGAACTAAAGAAGTAATTGTGGGGAGAAGGAGAAAGGGTGGAGAAGGAGAAAGTCCCACCTAGGAGGTAGGCACTCACTCAATCGTGGGGTGAGACTGAAGAAACAAGAGGAGTGTGATATTTATTATCACATTCAGTTTGGATATCTGGTTGGATGGTAGTGGTATTAAATGAACTTGGACAAATAAGACATACTGTTTTGGAAGATGCTAAGTTCTGATATGTTGATTTGTAGGTATATGGTATAGATGTTACTTCTGTCTGCCATGACCTCTTCTCTGCCACCAAAGTCTTCTATTAATAATACCTCTATCCCTCTTACCTTTAGGAACTGGTCTTCCCCTATGTCGTCAAGTATCATCATGTGATGGCGGTATAAATAAAAAAACAAAATTACCTATGACAAGAGGTCAGTACCCTAACATCTATTTTTCCCTTCTTCCATTTCATAACATATATAAGGTATCCTCTCCTCCACTCTCCCCAACCATTTTTAACTAGAACAATGGCCCCCTGCTAGAGATCACATTTCCTGGCCATGTAGCTAGTTCTGGACAACGGTCTGCTAGCTGAAACAGTGCAACTTCTAGTTGCACGCTTAAGAAGCAGTTGCATGCCTTCCACTCTCTCTTTCCCCCTGCTTGCAGGATATGGAAGGCAGATGAAAGAAGGGGCCTGAACATCTTAGAAACAGAGCCAATCTACCCTCAGACCATCTATCAGCTCAGACTTTTATATGAAAGAAAAAGAAATATCATTTAGGTTACCATTATTTATCTTTAGCAGCCAAACCAATATTTAAACCAATATTTAAGCACTCTTCCAATGACACTAACAAACATGACCCCAGTGGGGTTTGTAGAAGCCTCAGGCTGGCAGCATCAAAGTGTTTTTGCTGCTTGGTTTTTCATAGTAAAACTGGGAAAAGGGTTCTTTCTTCTGAGTTTATTAAAGGTAGACAATGTAAGCTTTTAGCTGCTTGTGGTCACTGTTCTTATCACACAGCAGAAGCCTACCTATAGAAAAAAGTACAATGCTAACATATGAAGAAGATGAGATGAGAGATGGGAGACAACATCCAGATAACAACTGAGCTTTTGGATCTAGTTGATCCTGAAGCCAGTTCCATCCCTGCTCTTCCCAGGTACAAAAAGCCAAAAAATTTTCCCTTTGGTATAATCCAGTTTTATGCAGATATCAGTTAGTTGCAGCAGAAAGAGCTCTAACTTTTACAAGGTGTCTGTGGGACATCTTGATAGAGATGGCTACTGGATTAGATATATGGGATTAGAAATCAGGAAATAAGTTCTGGATTCAGCATACAGCATATGGACAGAAAAATAAGTTATTGCTCTAAGTACACAATTTTTCAAAAAAACAACTTTGCCACAGATCCAGAATGGTCAATCAATTTTTAAATTTACTTTAGGTAAGAATTAGAGAGACGATTCTCTCAAACACCAGCACACTTGCCAGATTCACAAGGGAACAAAATTCCAGGTTCTCTGATTTTCTCTACCAGCTACCCATAAGGAAATAAGCAGTCATCTGTTAGAGGCTGTGCTAAAACCTTTATTCAGAAATGCAAAGGATTAGTCTTAGTCCTTCAGACTGCTATAACAATACAACAAATGGGGTGGCCCTCTAGGGTTATAGATTTTTCGTTGTATCCTCAATGGCAGAAGGAACAAGAGAACTTTGTGGCATCTCTTGGCTATGAGAACACCTCCTAATACCATCTTAATACCATCACATTAGGCATTAAGATTTCAACATATGAATTTGGGGGGGGGCACTAACATTCAGACCATAGCAGTTAGCTTTTCATAACTACTAAAACTTTACACATTTGTGGCCATTGACTGCAGGAATTTTGCATTTATCAATGTAAGACTTTTAAAAAGCAAAAACCAAACTATTTCCTTTAATCTTAGTTGTACTTAATAGATCATAAGTCCGAAGTGGAAGAGATCATCTATTTTTCATTCATTCAACAAATAGTTACCAGGTTTCTACCATATGCCAGGCACTTCTCCAAACTCTGAGGACAGTGCAGTGAACAAAACATCACAGTTCCTGACCTCATGAAGCTCCAGCAATTGACAGACTATATACCAAATGAACAAACCACGTAATTATAGTGTTGTAAATATTAAAAGAAAATAAACTGGGGTAAGAAGGTGCTACTTTAGGAAGATGGTCATGGAGGGCCTCTCCATTCGGAAGTGACATTTGAGTTAAGACCCAAAATAATCTAGTCCTATCCAGCTGCATCATTAACTGATAATAGTAACTCTTGACCCTCTTTTCTCCATTCCTTTTAATAATCAAGAATTCTCTGATTTACTCTCCAGTTGTCTGATCTCTCTATTTAAGGATATTCTTTTCTCAGAGATCCTTCATTGAATTTAAATAAAATGCAGAACAAAATAAGAATATCAATGTTCCATGAATGCCCGACTCCTCTGTTCATCAGAGAAGTATCCTGAAGTTTTCTATTTTGCTTTACAAATTCCAAACATAGGGACCCAACCCAATAAAAGAGCAGCTGAGTGGTATAACTCCTATTTCTGTATTAAATTTACCCTTTGGTCACATATAGATGTTTCCCAAATTCACAAACCACATTAAATTAAAAATCCTTTTGGAAGGCATTCTTTATAAATACATTTCTGGGAGAAGTTCTAAGTATCAATTTTTAAGTGAGAAAAATTCTAGCCATGACTCTCATTCTCTGTTAAAAGACATTGTCTCATTCCCAGCCTAAAAGTAAACTTTTGAGATTGCTGTCAAAATATTTTGAGTTACAAACCACAAAATAATCAGAAGGCACAATTCCAGTGAGGCTAACTGGAGAGAGTATTTATTCACGAATATACCAGAACCTAAACTAGAAAAGAAAATAGATTAACTATTACCAGATCATCAGACCAGGAGGTAAGAACTATCTGGAAAAAAGGGGAAAAAATGTTTTTCTAATTTTCAATTTGAGAAATATTTAAAATTTTGTCCAGTTCTACTTCTTATCCATCTGGGTAACAGATACAGAAATAAAATAAAACAAAACAATTTCAAATCCTCTTCTTTTTTCTGCTCTGCTTTTTAAGTAGTGATAAGAGGGGAGATAAGGAGAAGTTCGGGTGAATAGAAAATGAGGAAGTAGGTAGAAAAAAGAAAATAGAATAATTGCCTATACAGTAATGGGTACTTTTCTGTTCTCATGCTTCTGCTTTTTGAAATTAGGAGCTTAATAAAGTCTGAATCTTCTATCACTTTCCTCAAGAGAATACTACACACAAAAATTGTGCTCAAGTTGGAAGATAAGACATTATTTTAATTGGGTTGTAAAGGATGGAGAAGATTTAGATAGGTTAAAAAAAAAGTTTACAAATAAAATAAGAAATGAAAAGTCAACTATCAGTTCTTTCAACAAGGAATGATCTAGTATAAGATATGCTCTAGAGGGGCGCCTGGGTGGCTCAGTCGTTAAGCGTCTGCCTTCAGCTCAGGGCGTGATCCCAGGTCCGGGGATCGAGCCCCACATCGGGCTCCTCTGCTGGAAGCCTGCTTTTTCCTCTCCCACTCCCCTTGCTTGTGTTCCCTCTCTCACTGGCTGTCTCTCTCTCCATCAAATAAATAAATAAAATCTTTAAAAAAAAAAAAGATATGTTCTAGAACTATTGGTAGTAGTAGCAAACAGGCAAGAAAAAAAATGTTATGCATCCATAGTGAACATGTGTGTTCACCAACAGTGTACAATATATAACAGCTGTCATTTATTGGATGATGATAAGGTGGCATACACTGTGTTAAGTGTGTGTGTGTATATATATATAAAATATATATTGATATAGATTATATATAATATATAATATAAATACATAGTTTTATCAGTCAAGAGAATTCACAGATGCACAAAGGACATCCTTAATAGATTAGAAGAGATCTGTTTAGGTAGTCAGGAAGGCTGATTTTAGTAGTGAGGAGAGGGGCAGGGTTTTACTATAGATACATAAGAACAAATAGAGTGATCAAGAATCCATAGTAGTATATATTCAAGTCAGTCAACCAGATGACTCACCAGGTAAATAAAATCAAGAGACACTCTTAGACAATGGGAAAGAATTTAACTTACTAGCTTAGTACAGTTTCATCTTTAAAATTTATATTCCACACCAAAAGGCAAGATAACCCATCTGGTAAAACAGCCTTGTATTAAAAGAGAAGTCAGGGGCTCCTGGGTGGCACAGCGGTTAAGCGTCTGCCTTCAGCTCAGGGCGTGATCCTGGCATTATGGGATGGAGCCCCACATCGGGCTCTTCCGCTATGAGCCTGCTTCTTCCTCTCCCACTGCCCCTGCTTGTGTTCCCTCTCTCACTGGCTGTCTCTATCTCTGTCAAATAAATAAATAAAATCTTTAAAAAAATAAATAAATAAAAGAGAAGTCAACAGTAAAAAAAGAAATTTATTTCCCACAGTTTAGAGGACTTCAGCATACACTAGCAAAGCTTATTTGCCGTATTGGTGGTTATATTCCTTTTACGAGTAGGGCCATATATAATGTTTAGTACTAATGAAAATAAAAACTGACTAAAACTCATTCAGTCTATTTCTTGCTTCTTTTCAGGTCTCTTCTTCAAGTGATCCATACACGCTATACAGGAGGAAAACAGCTATTAAATCAAGCTGGCCATAAGTCTGAATCAGGGAAGCAAAGCTTATAGCAACCAAACAGATTTTTGCTGAGTAGAATGGATTTGTATGTATGGGTGGAGGGTGGGAAGTGTCCAAGATTGTTTTAATTACTTCCACAACTCATTATAATCTTTAACAAAGTTAAAGAAAGAATGGGATACATTTGTCACTGAATCTAGCTCAAATAGTCCGTGAAATTTTTCTGGTTGTATTTATGTATCCTTTCTCCTAGGTGACCCAATCAATCATTTTGGCATAGTCATCATCAACAACCAAATCAAACAGCAAACTAAAATGACTGCCATGTGGCCAAAAGGCTGGATTAGCCATAAGACAATGTGATGACTTGATTGGCAGGAAAACCTGCACTAGGACTAAGACCATCAGGAAGCTCTCGTTCTTTATTATAACTGTTTACAACTTACTTGTCATCACAGTTCTGTAATCCATTTTCTTTTCTTTTTTTTTTTTTAAAGATTTTATTTATTTATTTTTGACAGAGACAGAGACAGCCAGCGAGAGAGGGAACACAAGCAGGGGGAGCGGGAGAGGAAGAAGCAGGCTCATAGCAGAGGAGCCTGACGTGGGGCTCGATCCCATAACGCTGGGATCACGCCCTGAGCCGAAGGCAGACGCTTAACCGCTTGTGCCACCCAGGCGCCCCTGTAATCCATTTTCTTTCCATAGATATGGACTAGGTTTTGCTTGATTAGATACAAGTGTTTTCTAATTCTTTTCTATTCATCTTAAAAATGTATAAAATATCTTAATTAGAATATTTGATAAATGATTAAGGAATCAGGAATTAAGAGAAATGAATAACTAGATTTTAAGCCATTGAGAATCAAAAAAAAAAAAGCAAACTAAAAAAGACACGAATGACAAATTTGACAGAGTTCTTCTATCATCTTCTGTGGCTTAAGAGTTAGCATTGCTTAAATAGCTTAAGTCTTTTGAATTACTTAGATCTCTTTCTATGCTTGTTTTCTTACAGCTGGTGAACATTAAAATTTCTTTTTTTCAGTTTTTCCTTGGCATAGAATTAATCTAATGTCTTTACTAAAATCTTCCTTGGCCCAAATCCTATAGCTAGTTTTTAATCTGTATTTCTCTTTGTTTTTAAAACCAGATATTTCTTGTGTTTTTGAAGGATTACCCAGTTCCCTGGTTAGTTAAATTTGGTATATTAGCAATTTTCTACCAAGAATGTGAAAGTAATTATATTAGAAGGCAATCCATAGGAGCCACACAGGACAGAAACCAGTAATACATGTTCTTTCCTAACTTTTCCATCAGTAGTTTCAAGAAGACATTAATAGTCGTTCTTATTCAGGAGGCTGTATTAGAACATCTATCTGTATTAGAACATTAGAACTTCCAATGTATTAGAACATTATTCGGGGGTCCTACCGTATAAGACACTGCTTTAGAGTAGAACCTGGGCTTTGCAGTGTTTTTTTAAGTTCTACGGGTAAAAGTTGCTGCATCAAGTTACTTCTTAAATAAATGTTTATGAAGGGTTGGTCCTCACACTCATTTTAGTCCATAACAAGGTTTTTACTGGACCATAGTGAAATAAGAAACAAGAAAAGCTAAACATCCCATTTTTAACTTATAAATTATTGTCCCTCACTTCTACTCCCTCCCACACACCTCTTTTGGTGTTAAAATAGTCTCCCTTTTGTTAAATAATGTTCACAGTAAATATTTTATAATATGATAACCTGACAACTGAAAAGTTGGCCATGTTATATAGATAGCCCACCCCACTTTTTTGAAATTTTATAGATCTGTGAAATTCAAAACTCTGGACACCTCTGTCTATAAAGGATTTAAAATAAGAAACATGTTAGAAAGATTTAGTAAATGGGAGGGATGGCACATTGGTGCTATCTTCCAAGGTCTAGGAAATACAACTAAATTCTAACTCAGGAGTCATCTGAAAGATTCTCCGCTTCTCTATTTCTCTGACAAGCCCCCTGCCTTATTACTTCCTTTCTCCCTCTGGTCCTGCATGGTTTGCTATCCTATTAGTATCAATTTCTGCTTTTCTGTTTGTTTTGTTTTGATTTGATTTATAAGTATTGCTCTAGATACCCTCCCTCTTACTAACTTTCCAAAGTTGCATCTTCTTTTAATTTTTTATTAAATGTTATGCTAGTCACCATCAGTATATCATTAGTTTTTGATGTAGTAGTCCTTGATTCATAGTTTGCATAAAACACCCAGTGCTCCATGCAATACGTGCCCTCCTTAATACCCATCACCAGCCTATCCCAATCTTTCACCCTCCTCCCCTCTGAAACCCTCAGTTTGTTTCCCAGAGTCCATAGTCTCTCATGGTCCATTCCCCCTTCTGTTTACGCCCCCTCATTCTTCCCTTCCTTCTTCTACCAATCTCCCTGCTATTTCTTATGTTCCATAAATGAGTGAAACCATATGATAATTGTCTCTCTCTGCTTGACTTATTTCACTTAGCATAATCTCCTCCAGTCCCATCCATGTTGCTACAAATGTTGGCTAATCGTTCTTTCTGATAAGTTGCATCTTCTAAATAGGTTCCCTAAATCTAAATTTTTCTAAAAGCCTCTTAATTCTATTTCCCCTTATTTACTTGTATTACCAAAGGCATTTTCTCTGTCTTCTGTTTTGTTTTCTTTTTTCCAAAGGTAATATGTTCATCATAGAAAATTTAAAGAATGACAAAAAATATCACACAGGAAAAAAATGAAAATAAACCATAATTCTACCAATTAGACATAAGTATTATTAATATTCTGGTCATACTCAAGTCAATGCTGGAATCATACCATATACCCTATCATTAAATACCTGTTTAAATCTCAATTTTTAAATGTTTGCATAGTATACCTAGGGACTATCATAATTAATTTAAACAACCTCTTGGTTCAATTTTTTTATTATAATAATATTTTTTATTATATTATGTTAGTCACCATACAGCACCTCCCTGGTTTTTTTTATGTAAAGTTCAATTTTTTTAACAAGGAGAGTTTAAAAACAGTATCTCTTACTTATTTCATGATACTAAATTAGAGCACAATAAAAATAAATAAAAACAAAGTAACAAACAAAACAGAAACCAACTACATGCCAAAAATCAAAAGGTCATAACAGTTCCATCCTTTTAATTATATAGTATGATTCTTTTCTGATTAAATATTCCATTGAAATGTTATTTGGCTTTACCCTCTTCATTATGTTTTTTGGAACTGTCATTTCAGAAGCTTTCTATATGTTGGCTAGGCTAAGCTTCATATTAACTTTTCTAATGTTTTAAACAAATGATTAAACAAAACAAAAATAACTTAGATATGTAACAAACAAGCAATCCTAGATTCATATATTTCCATATTAAAAATATTTGAATTTTTATTTACCTTGAACAAATTTGACACAGTGATTGAAGAGAAACACTGGGCATGTAGGTTAAAGCAGCATTGTAACACAACAAAAGGAATGTTAACACTTCAAACCTAAAGATAAACCAAAAGAATATTTACAAATCTTTAGAATTCTAAGAAGTCAACCATAATTAGGCAGGCATTATGGAAAGATATTATGTTATAGAATAGACCCATACAATATAACCATATCAATAGCAATACAAAACTAAAAAGAAAAAAAAAAAAAGAAAAAGAAAAAAACTAAAAAGAAAAAAAAAAAAGACTTCTCAAGTCACAGTCATCTGAAAATTATCTTCAATGCTCCAGATGACATCTGAATTGAAATATAAAGTAACATTTCACAAAAATGTGTTTTTCTCTTGTATAAAATGACCAAATATTTTTAAAAAGTGTTACATACAGCCCATTAAACATTTATAATTCTACTGAAATAATCTTTTAAAAATTAGTGTGGTGGGATAGTAGGTTATGTCTCCACAGTATACCTATTCTGTGCTGTCAGCATCTCCCTTTGGGGGTGAGGTCCACTGTACACAACTTTTGACAAACCATGCTGGGATAGTGCACTCTCAGTCAGAGCCATGGACCCAATGCTGGAAGGCTAGAGACATTTGAATAAAGAAGAAAAAGCCATTCTATTGAAAATGTGATAGTGAGAATATATAAACCACTAAGAATAATTGCTATGAACATCATGTCTTAAAAACATTGAGACTGCCTATTAAATTTTCTGCTCAGAGATTTAACTACTAATTAAAACGCAAACCACAAATAAAAATACAATTAGCTTAACTTCAAAAATTCTACACCAATACTGGACGATGTACGGAATTGTTGAATCACTGTATTGTATATACATTAACACTGTATGTAAACTATACTGGAATTAAAATAAGAACTTAAAAAAGTTCTACCCTAGAAATACAAAATTGCCACACACAAAAATATTAGACTAGTTTTATCCATCAGAAGGAGAGAAAAATATTTCAAAATGAGTATTTTCAATAGATCTCTTAAACAATCAGATTTTAAAGTTTTATGATTCTGATTTCTCATTTCACTTTGAGAATAGAATGCCTTGTCTGGTGTTTTATACTTTTTAAGGTACTAATAAATTAATCAACTTTGGAGGGGGGAGGGCTCAATAACCAGACCCTAATTTATAGCAACGTCAAATCTTAGAACCAAAAAATTTACCTTAAGAAAATGTCACTTACTTCATGATATACAGATGGTTTGGATAAAGATGGAATCGTAAAACTCAATACTTTGCTATGTCCCTGTTTGTCAACTATTTCCTATAAAAGTGAAAAAAACTTAAAATATTTATTTTTTACACAGAAGTTTAAAAGCTAACTATAAATGGTTAGTCTAAAACAAAGACCTGAAAGGAAAGGAACTGTAAAGTCAACTAAAATCACAAACTATGTAATCAATTATCAATTATTTATAAATACCAGGAGTTAACCTTCCTCTTTAAGATATAAGTAACATAGGAAAGCTGAAATAGAGATGTGTAGTGTCTTAATAATCACTGGTTTTCCTTATGTAAAAAGTTACATTTTCTAAATCAATTAACATAGTTATGAAATATGTCAAGAAAAGACCCTTAAATTTCTTTTCCTTTTTTTAAAAAGTACAAACCTTAAGTATCTAGAATATTATACTAATCAGTGCAGAAAGAGTAATGAAAACTATCTGTTAAATCAATGGTATGAATTCTGGAGACAGTCCAGATTTTACGAAATTACTAGTGGTACGTATTAGACTAGATCTTTTCTCCCAAGCTTTTTGTGAAGGTCACTGAAAGACAATTTATAAACAATAGATTTTAAATTCAAAAAAATTAAAATTCAACACTGATATTTTTAGATACCTCTATAAAAGAACTTTCTGAAATGGTCTGATTTTCAGTCTTTTTAATCCAAAAAGGTATATTTACATAATTACATGTATGCCTGTCTGGCCTTCAACCTCCATAAAGTTATTTTTAGGAGAATGAGCTATGCATCATTTGATGTATGAAAAACAAATATCAGCTTTACTAAAATGAAAAGCAGTTGATGTTATGTATTCACTTTTGCTAAAAGGTTATATATTTGCTCTTGGCAAACATTTGTTAACTGCATTAAATACAAACCAAATTGTAAACCCCTAGAAGAAGAGCTTCAATACATCCACTGCTATGCACATTTCTGCTGGCTGAGACGGCAAGGTAGCACCAAATCAATTCTGGAAGAAACTGCAGTGTAAATCGAAGCAACTGCTCTTCTCCACTGCGATAGAATTCAAAGAGCTGGTGACAGACAGGCTCTAGCAACTGGAAAAAAGACGAAGTGTTAATTTAAGGATTAGACTGTATTTGAATGACACTGACATATGAAATTAAAATGGCTTCCCCTAATTGGTAATTACTGAAATATATAAATGTTTTCATTTTTTTGGAAGCAAAACTATTCACTGCTAAGCTATTTAGCAAACCTTTGAAAGTTTACTTCTAGTGGAAGGCCAAACAGTTCAAAACAAATGTATTTGAAGCACCTGTAAACTTTAAAATAATCTATAACTCTAAAGTGGTATTGTTATTTATACCATATCTTTTAACTTATTAAAATAGCTAGGTTGTAAGAAGTTTCTTCCCTAATCTCCTATCTTCCTGATAAAACATGCCAATATATACATGATTACCTACAGGGTTGGAGAAATTGAAATGGGAATCCTAGGTAGTTATCATCACGTCACCCTCCTGAGCTTATAATTAGGCAGGATCCGACAGCAATGTGTACGGAATAGCTGAATAATTATAGCACCCCTAGATCTAGATCCCTATTGTAACCATGGTTCATTGCCCCCCAGATAATATAAACATTGCTGTCATTTTATTTGAAACACAATCTGAGGTTATCTATAACCTTCTCCTCTCCCACCACATGCCAGCATTACCCAGTTAATAGAGATAACTGTATCTATGTCATAGACATTTTTTTTAAATCAGAAAGTTAACATAAGAGACTTTTATATGTAAGTATTATCTTAAAGCATATACAATGATCACACACAAGTCATAAGTATGTGAAGAGATTCACAGGGTACTGATTTTTCAAAACATCAGGCTGTTATATTTTCAATGAACTAGAGGTCATTCACTTCATTAACTTAGGCAATAGATTTAAGTCAATTTACTAAACAAATTTACTACTTCCAGTAATTGTAATGAACAGAAACTAGCGTATGGTAGATGATCTGATTTCAAATATGCTAAATATGTAAAGTATACTGGGTATAACTAAAGTCAATATTATTTATAGAAGGTGCAGTGAAAGTTACACTTCAATAAACATTAAGTCAAATTAGTCTTTCCTATTGAAAAATTATCTAACTTCTGACAGTTAAGGAATATTTTTTTCACTCCCAAAATGGTTGTCAGAGGGCAACAGATGTCCACTGTGGCATAAGGGTAAAAGGAAACTGGACAGCTAGAAGAAAAGTAACCCCATTCATAGATAATAAGAGTAATTTTTTTAGTAGGAATTTGGAGTAACTGGGTTGGGGTGGTAGGAAAAAAGAAGAACTGTCAGGAAAATGTTTGGCTTTCAGAGTAGCATCTTTAAAATTTCTTTCTGGACCAACACCAGCAATTTTGTAGTGTTGTGTAACAGCCCTAATCTTTAACTACCGGGGAAAACTTTGGTTTAATCAATTGATATAGCCTAACAAGTATTTGCGAAATTATGAAATTTTATGTTGAAAATTTATTCAATAATCTGCATGAACACATAATCAATTTTAATCAAAACACCCTCAAAAGGTCTTATAACCAATTTAAAATCCAAAATTAAAAGAGTTTTTGCTTTATGGAAGCAGAACCAAATGAAGACAGCTTCAAAGGTGGATAAATCATTATGTTACAATGAAGTTAGATGAAGTTATGCATGTCAAACCAAGAGAGAGAAATACCAGTATCTGTGTGGTGTTTTACAACTTGCAAAGTACTTTCAAAGTACTTGAACCTGTTCAATTCCCACACCATTGTAGAGTAAAATATCATTATCCATACTTTCTACAGAAGGAAATTGAGACGAAGAGGCTATCTACTATGGCCAAAATTATGCCGCTCACAAAGATCAGAACTGGAGCTAACACTTTTTGACTCCTTTACAAACATACCCGAAAAATATCAGAAAAGCATAGAAAAATATGTAACGTAGGAAATACGGGCAGTGTTTGACTTATCTAACTTGAATATATTTAAGATAAGCAATGGAGCATTAGAACATGCTGTGTTACTAGTGTTTAGTTTGACTTTTTGTATGTATTTTCTCATGGACATATTGTTACATTTGGTAGGTAGATTTTACAGTACTGTTAAGAGAGAACTGCACCTCAAGTATATTTTCAGGTATTAAATGGGCTTTTTATGGGTCTAATGAGAACCTAATCATCATGTACCTTCTTTCCATTCTAAAATACATTCTGGATTCTAAAACAAGTAAGTTACAAATAAACTTTTACAAAAAATCCATTTGTAAGTAAGAAGTCTGTATCCTAAGAGAGATTTCTAATGGTAATAGAAATGTGACATAAAAATGCCTTTGAATGACTAAAGCAGGGACAGTAGTTGGGAAAGAGTTAAGTTTGTATAAATTTAAAAGAAAATCTTGCAAATTAATTTTTTTACATCGAACTATTACTGAGGAACGTAGGTAGGAAAAAGATACAGAAAAGTTGGAAGGACACCACTCTTCAGGAGCCAGGACCCACTGAATGATCTCTCCATACTCTGGGCTCCCTATGCCTAGAACTGGTACCAAAGAGACTTTATGTGGCTCTGTCACAAAACAGCTGGTTTAATAACACACTTGAGCTCTGTTAGCCTCTAATCATACGCCTGTCTTAAAGTTATAGTTAATAAAAGGATCAGTCAAGCAAACTGCATTGTACCCGTAAACTGCCTCTACAATTTCTTGAACATACCACACACTTTCTATCTCAGGGTCTTTGCATTCACTACTCCCTCTCCTGGAAAACTCTTGCCCCTAGTTTTATTTTTTCCCCCAATTCATTCAGAGCTGATTCAACCAATACCACCTGAATCTCACCACATACTCCCCCTACTCCACTTTATTCTTCATAGTTTTATCACTAACCAACACTATATTATACATTTAGGTATTTGCTTAATGTCTATTCTATCTACTAGAATACAAGTTCTAATCCAGAAGATCAAGAATTTAGTTTATTTTGTTCACTGCTACATTTCTAAGTGATTTCTGGCACACTATATGGGTTCAATAAATACTTATTAAATGAAATAAACAAAATAATGAAAAATTACTATTAATAAAATCCAAATACCAAATTTGCCAAACTTCAAACCATGTCCCAAATTTCAAAAATGTCAAAAGACAATGAATGATATCAACATTTTAGGAATATCTCCAAATTAAGATACAAAATATTCCAAAGAGAAAAAGAAGGGCTATGATATTAAAGTAGATTACACTGTTATATTTTAGAAGCACTTCTAAATATATTTTTTTAAGACTGAGTTGTGTTTTAAGAATACAGAATATGGGTTGCCTGGGTGGCTCAATTGTTAAGCGTCGGCCTTAGGCTCAGGTGTGATCCCAGGGGCTCAAGCCCCACATCAGGTTCCCTGCTCTGCTGGGAGCCTGCTTCTTTCTCTCCCACTCCCCCTGCTTGTGTTCCCTCTCTCACTGGCTGTCTCTCTCTGTCAAATAAATAAATAAAATCTTAAAAAAAAAAAAAAGAATACAGAATATACACTGTCTTAACCACACAAATCAAGTTAAAAAAACATAAAACAAACTTACATGCAAAACCTCCTAAACTAGTGCTCTAAAAGTGTGGTCCATGGACCAAAGACTATCCACAAATGTTACCAATGTCCAACAATGTAAATACAGAAATTGGAAACATTTAGAAATATTTACAGGTGGTATCTTAGTGTGGTTTTGATTAGAATGGCAAAAATTGACAAGGCAAGAAACAACAATTGCTGGAGAGGATGTGGAAAAAGGGGATCCCTCCTACATTGTTCTACCCTATGACCCAGCCATTGCACTACTGGGTATTTACCCCAAAGATACAGATGTAGTGAAGAGAAGGGCCATATGCACCCCAATGCTCATAGCAGCATTGTCCACAACAGCTAAATCGTAGAAGGAACCGAGATGCCCTTCAATAGATGACTGGATTAAGAAGCTGTGGTCCATATATACAATGGAATATTACTCAGCTATCAGAAAGAACGAATTCTCAACATTTGCTGCAACATGGATGGCACTGGAGGAGATAATGCTAAGTGAAATAAGTCGCAGAGGAAGACAATTACCATATGATTTCTCTCATCTATGGAACATAAGAACTAGGAAAATCGGTAGGGGAAGAAAGGGATAAAGAAAGGGGGGGTAATCAGAAGGGGGAATGAAGCATGAGAGACTATGGACTCTGAGTAACAAACTGAGGGCTTCAGAGGGGAGGGGGGTGGGGGAATGGGATAGGCTGGTGATGGGTAGTAAGGAGGGCACGTATTGCATGATGCACTGGGTGTTATACGCAACTAATGAATCATCGAACTTTACATCAAAAACCAGGGATGTACTGTATGGTGACTAACATAATATAATAAAAAAAACATTAAAATAAAAGAAATATTTACAGCAAATTGATATTGCTGCAACATCCAAGTGGGTGATCAGCCGGCTTACTGAATGGGATATAGTATAGATCAGTCAGGGGTTATCAAATTTGTGTGGTACTTCACATATGATGTGAGTCGCACATTCATCATGGGCATGTGGTACACATATTGGTCTGTGACAGACTGAATTTTTTTTAAAAAACTGGTCCTTCACTGCAAATGCTTTGAGAAATACTGCTCTGAACAATGAGAGCTGTATTCGCTTTGAATAAAAGAAATGCTATGAACCAAACTAGTCTATCAGAAATTTAACTTACAAACAATATCCAAAGTAGCCTGGTTAAAACACCCTTCATCATAGGATGATTTTTAAGACTTTCAAAATACTAAATACTAAACAGTAAATTAGAAACAAGATTAAATTTGTTTAAAAAAATAAAGCATATACCTATACTTATTCTATTTGGTGAAATAATTCTCAAACATGGAAAACTTTAAAATACCTTCCACCCAAATACTGTAGAAACTAACACCCTTCAAGAAAACAAGCTTCCTACACATACTATACAAATTAAAAAGCTTTGGGGAGAAGGAAGGGAGAAGCAAAATTTGATTGTTTTATTCAATTATTCCAGGTAAAGTTTTGGGCTTGTCAATTTCATCCCTAGTCTTTTCTTCAGCCTGTAAAAGTCATGATGCACTTTACAGCATAATCAGTAGAAGCTGGGTTTTTCCAGAATCCCTTCCCAAAGAGGTTGACTACTCAAATAACAGTAGGCTATAGTTTTGAGAGCTTCATCCAAAAGGCACATAGATTTACACAGGACCAGACTCAGGGTATAAGTTATTTTACCAACGAATAATAACATTAGTGGTGTTAGAGCTGCCATGTGATCTACCAAACTCAGGTAGAAAAAAAAAAAAAAAAAAAAAAAAAAAAAAAAAACACTACATGCCTCATATCCCTCCCCTCTACTCCACCTCTTTCCATTCTCAATAGCTCCCTCCTAGGCTACTGTCCTAGCATCTGTTGCTTTCAATTTTTCCACTCTCCAATCTATCCTCCACATAGCCAGCTTCCTGAAACAATAATCTGATCAAGTCATGCCTTCAGTGCAAAAAAAGTCTAACCTGCTTATGATGGAATTCAAGGCTCACCATGGTTACAGCCTAAACCAATCTTTCCAGCTTCAGTTCAGTACCAGTCTTATTCTCTTGTTAACTATTGCATTAGACTATTTGCTTTTTTCCAAATGCCATGCCTTTTATTTTCCACACTATTTCCAATCCTTTTTTATTTCTACTATGAATGGTGGGGTTTGTAAGCACAAGAATCTGGAGTATAGACCATTTTATCACCTTCAAATGAAATTTTCTTTCTAAAAAAAAGAGAAAAGGAGATGGGGGCAAGAGAAAAGAAGGAAGGACAAAGAAACACCGGCTGGGTCAAACTGCTTGCCATTCCTTAAATGTTTTGCATTTTCTCAGGCCTCCATATACTAACCCAACAGTTTGGAATGTCCTTTCCCCTTGCATACCTGGAATTGTGCATATCCATCTAGGCATTGCCTTGAATTCATGTATTTACTTATTTTCTTTCCCTTTCCTCTTTCAGGATAAAGACCATGTGTTACTTATCTTTGATTTTCTATTGCCTAGCACTGAAGCTGGCTCATAATGAGCAAACAAATATTTGTTGAATCAATCGATACATGTAATGGCCCTGATTTTCTAGGCTACCTCTAACAAGACAGATAGACAGATAGAGGAAGAGGAGGAACATGTTCAGATATGGCTTTTAGAATATGGTAATAATTCTGTTTCTTGGTCTAGGAGGTGGAACAGTGAAGTTCATTTTATTATAGTTCTTTTTTTTTATTCTACCATTTTTTGAACATACAGTATTCTACTCTTACTCCTCCACTCCCTTTCTCAAATATAATCAGATAAACAATCCATAATATATATTAAAGTTCTTTAAACACATATTTTTTCTTACTCTTTTATACATATGGTATATTTCACAATAAAAAATTATAAATCAATCAACTGAACACTACTAGCACAATAAACTGTAAGAGTACTTACCTCACTTTGTGGCTCCTGGATAACTTTATACAGAGATGAAACTAAAGAACTCTTGTCTTTCAAATTTGTGGCATAATTTGATAAAGATGTTTCTGGTAGTGTCTAAACAAATTTTAAAAAATAGATTTTATTTTTATGAAGTGTCCAGAATAAGCAAACCCATAAACAGAAAGGAGATAAGTTGTTGCCAGAGATTGGGGGAATTGGGAGTGACTAATAGGTATGGAATTTCTTTTTGGTGTGATGGAATTAGATGCTGGTGTTAGTTGCACAATATTGTGCCTATACCAAAAACCACTATACTTTCCCCCTAAAACAATGAATTTTATGTCATGTGAATTATATCTCAACAAAAAATATATTTAATTTTCTTATCATCAACAGGGATATAAATTAACATTAACATTTTTTTTAAAAGATTTTATTTATTTATTCGACAGAGAGAGAGACAGCCAGCGAGAGAGGGAACACAAGCAGGGGGAGTGGGAGAGGGAGAAGCAGGCTCATAGCAGAGGAGCCTGATGTGGGGCTTGATCCCATAGCGCCGGGATCACGCCCTGAGCCGAAGGCAGATGCTTAACTGCTGTGCCACCCAGACGCCCCTAACATTAACATTTTATCTTTGATCACAGGTTAGAAATAGGATACAAAACATGTGTAAAACCAGAGATACATTTTTTGTAGTATTATATAAGTTACAAACTCATTAGTGGTATTGATCCTACTTCTTAATAAACATGTTGTATAAGGATCGAATAATGTTTCAAACCTTAAAGCCACAGATCATCTATCAAAGTAACTCCTGAGTTACATATACTATTAAATTAGGCACTGGGGGCAAAGTTTATACTTCTCAGAACTAGAGAAACAGATAGCCACGCTACCAACAAACTAGTTTTCCTATTGCCGTTTAAAATATGGACAACTATTTACAGCTTGCCAGCACCATCCATTCAGAAAAGACATCATGACCAGAGAGGAATGGGAAGACATAAAACTCAAGTCAGACAGTTTTGGGTAAAAGTAATAGGGAAATCTGGAAATAACAAAAAAAAAAACCAAAATTAAAAACAAAGCATTTTCATTATAAGAAATGATAAAAACCTACCCTTCTAGAGTATATCCTTTTCTTAATATCTGTCTCCAAGTCATTATTTTTCTCATGAAAATTACTTTAATCAATGAACAAATATTAACCCTACGGTAGATATAATGTTTCAAGATATTGCTAACAGTCATTCCAGGATATACACTATTTCTACATGTTCCATCTCCTAGTATATCATAATTTAAAACAGTTATGGTTAGTGTATATAGGTGTACATGTGCATAAACAGACACAGAAAATTAAACAGCATAAATGTTTATACTAAGGATATATGATTCATTTTTACTTTGAGCTCCTTAAGGGCAAGAACTATCTTATCATCTTTCCATCCATGGTACTCAGCATAAGGCCTCATACTCAAACCTTTGCTGAAGGGATTTATGATAGATGAACAGAATAAGAAATAAACACAGCCACTGTTTACACTTCAGTAGATTCTTTAAAAATAGGTCACATTTCATCTTAAGATATATAATTGAATAGATTCTTTTTTTAAGTCAATAAGATAGCTTTGTTTACCAGAATGGTAAGTAAATGTGAACTATCTGGAAACCTTCCACCATTCTCCAGAGTAAAAAGAAATTTCACTGCAACTGCTTACATAAAGAGGGGATTAGGGCATTCTTCAATATTTCAAAAGCATGTAACAAAAGATCTCCAGGCAACATTTCATTTCCGTTATTTGATCAAGAGTAACCTAATACTAGGGGAATTTATATAAAAGGGAATAACAGTCAAATAAACAACAGATTTTTAACTCCCTGAATGGAAATGAACCTGACTTATATATAAAATACACTATTACATGTGTGTGTGTGTCTAACTATAAAATTCTAAACTAAGCTAACTGAAATATAAATCTTAAAAAAATGATTAGTGAATAGAAAGATTATTATATTACATATACTATCTAGGCTAAAACTGAAACCTTCATTAAAAATGTGAATTACAGGGGAGCCTGGGTGGCTCAGTTGGTTAAGCGTCTGCCTTCGGCTTAGGTCATGATCCCAGGGTCCTGGGATCAAGCCCCGGGATGGGCTCCCCGCTCAGTGGGAAGCCTGCTTCTCCCTCTCCTCCCTGTTCGTGCTCTCTGTCACTATCTCTGTCTCTCTCTCTCACATAAATAAATAACTTTTTAAAAAATGTGAATTACAATTTTCACTTTATGTACCAATTAACCCTCATGAGATAAAATATTTTCTGTGAAACAGCTGAAGGCAAAAGAGTAGCTCTTCTCTGAAAAGACAAACCCCAGAAAATACCCCGGGCCTAGGACTGAGAGGAAGCGTCTTCTAAAAATTAGTGCACAATTCTGAGAGGAAGTGTCTTCTAAAAATTAGTGCACAATTCTGTCATTATTTCATTTTGTAAATGAAATAACTGAGAGGAAGCGTCTTCTAAAAATTAGTGCACAATTCTGTCATTATTTCATTTTGTAAATGTGGCAAAAGCCATTTTTGACTATAGAAGGGGAGAAAATATAATTGCTGTGTTTATGAACAGTGCTTTGAAAAACTTAAGATCTAACAGAGACTGGGGCGCCTGGGTGGCGCAGTCGTTAAGCATCTGCCTTCGGCTCAGGGCACGATCCCGGCGTTCTGGGATCGAGCCCCACATCGGGCTGCTCTGCTGGGAGCCTGCTTCTTCCTCTCCCACTCCCCCTGCTTGTGTGCTTGTGTTCCCTCTCTCACTGGCTGTCTCTGTCAAATAAATAAATAAAATCTTTAAAAAAAAAAATCTAACAGAGCCTAATGGATTTAAATACTATTACAGCAAACCTTTACATTGTCTTGCACTGTACTAGTTCAAAGGTACTGGCCTTCTTAAATACCAGCTAAGCTTTCTCACTTTTCAAAAGGCAGAACTGGAGACAAAAAAAATAAAAATAAAAAAAAATAATGGGAACTTAGTCTTGGCAAAATTTGAAGAAGACAGATGCTTCATACCAAAGTATCATTTGGCAGATGGTTTTTTAAAAATGTAAGGAGGTGATATGGGTTGGGTGGAAGAGAAGAGAATTAATGAAGACAGACGGATGGAGAACCAATAAATAAAACAACTCTATTCAACATTATACATAGATTAGATTTTAAGATTCGGTGATTACCAGAAAATTGAAAAAATTAGGAGTCTAGAAATCTGCTAGATAAGTCTACACATAACATTAAGAAAAACACAATACAATCTGAAAGTTAATACTTTACAAATAAATCTTCGAAAAGATAGAAACTGAGGGGTGCCTGGGTGGCTCAGTAGGTTGAACGGCCAGTTCTTGGTTTCAGCTCATGTTATGATCTCAGGGTCCTGGGATTGACTTCCTCATCCAGCTCTGCACTCCAGCGGAGTCTGCTTGAGAGATTCCCTCCCTCTCTCTCTCTCTCTCTCTGTCCCCCTCTGCCCCTCCCCCCACTCATGCACGTGGGCACTCTCTCTCTCTCTCTCTCAAATGAATGAATAAATAAAATCTAGGGGCACCTGGGTGGTTGGCTGAGCATCCAACTCTCAGTTCGGCTCAGGTCATGATCTCAGGGTCCTGGAGTCTAGCCCCCAACGGGCTCCCAGCTCAGCAGGGAGTCTGCTTCTCTCCCTCTCCTTTTCCCTCTGCCCCCCCATTCATGCTCACTCTCTAACACACATAAATAAATCTTGAAAAAAATCTTGAAAAAAAAGATAGAAACTGAACTATTAATGTAATCTTAAAATAATGAAGTCTCAAGTCTAATCACTTTGTTGGTACATGAAGAGAATACTAATGGGGGCCCATAGCTAGAGTAGATATGAATAGTTTTTCCAAAGGCAAAAAAAAAAATTGCACAAAGCAAAACTGTGTTGTCTTCGTGCAGTTGTGAGCATGGTGAATGAAGTTACAGGGTTGGGAGTTCAGACTGCGACACAGAACAATGTAGAACTAAAATCATCTTCACAGACCACCCACTTCACTCTTTCTGATGAGGATATTGAAACCTAAATAAGTTACTGTGATTTTTCCAACATCATAAAGCCACCTAGCAGAATAATTATGATTACACCAAAGGGTTTTTGAGTCCCTATGTGCTTGTACTGCTTTGTCAATCTGATCTTACAGCCCTAATAGCACCATGGTTATCAAATTAAACAACCAAACAGAGGCTTCCCCCACCCCCTTCTCTCCCTCAATCTCTCTCTCTCTCTCTCTCTCTCTCTCTCTCTCTCTCTATATATATATATATATATATATGCATGCATCCAAGCATCCCTTCTTAAATATTTTAACCAAAACATGCAACTAACATCACAAATCATTTCAAAAGACAAGATATTCTAATTTTAAAAGTACTTAAAAGATATGTTCTCAAGCACATTCCTATCTTCTATTACCTTTAATATCCTGCTGATTTTGCCTGATAAGCTTAATCTCTTTATCAAACATAAACAGAGCTGAATTCAACACACATTAACACAATTCAGAATAACACTCAAAATAATTTTCAGGAATGTTTACCAAATTAAACAAGGAATAGAAAATATCTTCTCTTTAATTAGCTATAATGTCAACTTGACAATAATTTAAAACATTAAGTATATTAAATTGACTGAAAATTGGGTAAACTTAGGGGTGCCTGGGTGGCTTGGTCAGTTAAGCATCTGCCTTGGGCTTGGGTCATGATCCCAGGACCCTGGGATCAGCCCTGGGATGGGCTCCCTGCTCAGCAGGAAGCCTGCTTCTCCCTTTGCCCCTCCCCCCAGATCATGCTCTCTCTCTTGGGCTCTCCCTCTCAAATAAATAAAAAAAAAAAATATATATATATATNAAATAAAATATTTTTAAAAAAGAAAGAAAATTGGGTAAATTTAATCTTGGGGGGCTAGAGGAAAATTAAATTTAATTCATGGGATCCAGGATTTCACTCCCCTTCTCCCAATGGAATAGTTTCTTTATCCTTGAATTCAACTTATAAAAATTTTGATAAAATAGTGCTACCCACATAATATGTGTTATACTGCTAAAATATTATTTAGATAATATTTTATTCACATCCTAGTTTCTTTAAGTTGAAGATGGTATTTAGAAAACAAGCTGGGTGCATGGCGTACTCATTACTACCAGGGTGTCATTGTTCCTTGGCCCCCCCAGTGAATAAAGCTGGGAAATATATGGATGCATTTATGTATGGTTTTACATCTATAACTTTATCATATACATATTATTTAGATCCATGAGTTCATACTGATTCTTTCAATTCTAATCTAACACCTTAGTGTTCTTTCTTGCCTTTCCTCATTTCATGTTTCTAATTCCTTTCTCAGACACAGAGAAACCTAACTTCCATTATCCTCCATGTATTTACTTATTTACTCAAAGTAACCAACCCACCAATGTAACCACTCTGGCTGAGTCTTCTGCATGTCACCTCTGCAATCCTCTGCCCAACTACCCACCTCCTCAAACACTAGGGCATACTTTGCCCATACTCCTTACTATACTGCCTGCTTACCCTTCACTGCTACACTTGCTAGGGTACTACATATCCAAGCCAGGACAGAAAGGAATAAACAAACAGACAGGAAGGTAAGGGAATACGTCATGATTTTCAATTATTTGCCTTAACAGCTGACCCTTCCCCCATTCTTTAACACGCCCCCCTTCCACAACTCCCATACTAAAAAATGGCTAAATGGCTGGCTATATTTGTTTTTGCAAATTTGACTTTACTATTAAACTTAACAATGCCCTAGAAGTAGTACTCAACTCTTAAACTTGACTATTTCCATCAAACTGTCAAAAAAATCTTGATGGGGTGCCTGGGTGGCTCAATCAGTTAAGTGTCTGCCTTTGGCTCAGGTCATGGTCCCAGAGTCCTGGGATCGAGCCCCATGTCCAGCTCCTTGCTCAGCAGGGAGTCTGCTTCTCCCTCTGCTCCTCTCCCCTTTTGTGCTTTCTCTCTCTCGAATAGATAAATATTTTTTAAAAAATCATGATATAATGAACCACATTAAACACTCCTGAAGCAAAAAAAAAAAAAAAAACTTAAAAACACCTTGAACACTTACAAAAACAACATATGCAGAATGTTTAATCAAATTATTAAAATATGTAGAAGGCACTATATAGTGCAATTTTATAAGATTTTACATCACTTTATGATGACTTAGGGGATCTGTAGAAGGATACTCAACTCATGACTATAATAACTGACGAAGTGAAAATCTGCCCAGCCATTTGTCAGGATGAGATAATAATGACTGATAAGGCCAGCTGCAAAATTAACAGGAAACATTGCTTCTCCAAGGACACACTGCAGCTGAGGTTTCATAACAACTTCCCTATTTTGAGAGACTAACTGTATTCTTATTCACTGAGAAGCCTTGTTATCTACAATCACAGATATCAAAAACTTGGCTGTATAAACATGTATCAGTAAGAAAGAAACATCCCACTCTTGCATGGAGGATCTAAGTCACCTTGACACAGAGAAGCAGGCTTGATTTCCAAACAAGGTGCAGAGGCAGAGCTTCAGATAAGGGGTTTCTGAGCACAACATTCCTCATAGATGTTAACTTTGTAGTTTCCAAGACAACATGACTTTGGGTCCACTTTGAAGTCCACACCAGATTTTGACTCCATTACACAGAGCTCTGCTTTGTTTTGAGCCCATAAAAATACTGCTTCATTTAAATTTCATCTAAACTTCACCTTTCCTCCAAATCCTATAATTTTACCTTTTCCTCTGTTTGGTGAGATGCCCATATAGTGCCTGTTGTGTAGTCTCCCTCTTTGAAACAAGCCAATAAGTCTGACTCTGTCAGACTGTATATTTGTCCCCGAAAGTCATGGGCTGATTAGGCTGTACAAAAAAAGTGACAGTTGCAGCCTAAACCCTTCATTCCTATGGTTCATGATCATGAAGTTCACATAATTATGTGTAACAAGAGCCAGAGGACAAGGAGAAGGTAATTAACTGGTTAAAGGATACAGTTTTAGGGGCCCCTGAGTGGCTCAGTTGGTTGAGGGTTTTTGATTCTTGATATTGGCTCAGTCATGATCTCAGGGTTGTAAAATAGAGCTCCCTGTCAGTCTCTGCACCGGGCATGGAGCCTGCTTAAGGTTCTCTCTCTCCTTCCCTTTCCCTCGACACCCCCGCCCCCCGCAAAAAAAAAGAACACAATTTTAGCTAGTTTAGAGAAAAGTTCATTAAGAAAAGAAAACAAAAGTTAGCCAGTTAAAGAAGGATCCACTGGTAGAAAGGTGGGCAAATATCTTCCCATCTTCTCCCCATTGTTTATCATACCCACTCCCATTGCGCTCCAAATTGGGAGAAACATTTCAACGCTGAATCTTTAAAGGCTGGAGAGGGTAACATTAACATTCAGAAACCTTAACCATTCTTTGTGGGGTTGCTATGAAAAGGAAAAAACAAACTTTTAACCACTTGGGAGAAAAAAGGATTTATTTCCTGGTAAGAATCACTATGTGCAAATAATTCCCTATCAAGATTTGTTGGAACATATTTCTGCTTCCATATACACATAGCCTTTCAGTCATAAAAAATAAAAATTATAAAAAGTAAAATAAAATTTTAAAAAGAGCCACTGGGATTTAAACCCCAAATAAAACTTCTTTGTAATATAATTATTATATTGAAACAGTAAATATTACCTTAAATTCTGACAACCATTCCTCCACAGCCCCTTTCTCTGAAGTGAACATCTTTCCACATCTGTTCTAGACCCTCGACCTGAAAGATAACATAGAAAAATGTTAAAATTTTGAGTACATTTTATAGTCAGATTACTATGAATAGAACTAATCCTATAAAATTTAGCTACTTCTTATTTGTGAAATTAAAGCAGTTTCAAACATAAATTACTAGGCTCATTTCAAAACAATGTGCACAAACAAGGATCCAAACACAAGAGTTTTAATAGAAGTATAAATATCATAACATAATGAAATTGGCCCTGCAATTTTCATTCAGCTTTTAGGAATGCCAGCTGCAAAACATACTGAACACTTTCCCCTAGTTTCAATGAAATAATTCCAAAATACCATGCATCTTAAGAAAATTGCAGAAAATACTTTAAAACTGTAAAAATATAAAAAGACACACTACAAAATTGACTTTATAGAAAGCATTTAAGTAATTCAATTTGCTTATATTTTGATTCTTTACAAGCTATTTAGACAAGCCACTTGGTTCCCTGAAAGCTTAATACTTACAAAATAAGAGTAAAAGTGGTAATATTCAAGATAATGATCATATTCAACAACAGTTATTCAGAAGACTGGGATTTAGTTAAGTAAAAATAAGGGGGAAAGGAAGCTAAAGAAAATGCAAAACAAATTTACTTCAAGCAAAATTTTTGTGAACATACAATGTAGTTTTCTTCATCCATCTGTATGAGAGTAGACCTAAAAACTGTTTCTTGAAGGAAAACCTTAGCTCTATCGGATTTCCTAACCTCCTAACTGAGGCACAAATCCTGCATTAAGCTTCTTAATTTTCATCAGCATTATATTGTACTAGAAAGAGAGGCATAATTGCCAGAAGCAGAATCCTGATTCTATTACTTATTTGTAGTATAACCTTGGGCAACTCTTTAACCTTACTTTTTTCATCTGTGAAATACAGATATCCACAGCACCTATTTGCAAGGGGTTATTGTGAGGATTAAATTAAAAAATGCAAATAAAAGCGCTTATTACAGTACCTGGTAATAAAGTTTTATTATTATTGAAGAATATCAATGCATATAGCCTCTGCTCAGCTGTCTATCAAAGTGTACAGATATGCCTTAATGAACAACACAGGTTCTTGCCAAAGAATATACTCTGAAGTTTCTATTGTCTAATTCCCATTAAAAACATGGTTAAAAAAATAAAGAAAAAGATAAAACCATGGTTAAGAAAAATATGTGTAAACACACACACACATATTCATTAAGAATTGAGAAATATGCATGTTATCTTTTTAGCATAAAAAATAGCCCATTTATTTTTTAATCCAAATTTTATCCTTGGGTCAAGTCAAACTATCAAAAACCACAGATGTGTACCATACTACTGATTTTATAGAACTGTCCATTCAAATAAACTGGGCTTTGGAATTGTGTCCCAAATGTTACCGAAAATCCTGCTAGATCACATGTATCATCTTTAAAGTCCAAAAGAGGAGAAAATTCACATCTTCAGTTTTCACCACCAGAAAAAAACTCTCCTTTAGAGTAACTGGTTTGCTTTTACATATGGATACTGTGACTCTCATAACTGATTCTCTTTGCTCTGATTGTAATAAATTGGGAGTCACAGTTTCTGCCCTAAATCTATACACAAAAAAGCAGGCCTGAATTTACCCTTTTTCTTGTTTCATATTATACTCTTATTTTCTTTCTGCCTGGATCTACTTTTTTTTTTATTAGAGAGAGAGAGAGCATGAGTTGTGCGGGTTAAGGGGGTTAGAGACGGAGGGAGAGGGAGAGGGACAGACTCCCAGGTCAAGCGGAGCCTGATGTAAGGCTCAATCCCAGGACCCTGAGATCATGACCTGAGCCAAAGTCAAGCACTTAACCAACTGAGCCACCCAGGCGCCCCTGGATCTACTTACTTTTATCTTGTCACAATATACTTACTTGTGAAGCAAAATGAAGCAAAGTAAATATAAATGCAAATAAGGGGTTTTTTAAATTTATCCAATGTTTATTCTAGTAGGACAGAAAACGATTACAAATAAAACCATGCTACATCAAATTACAGAGAATTGGGTGGAGGTAAAATTTTTACAAAAATTCAAAATAACTCCCTAGTTAAAATTAAGACTAATTTTGAAAGGTTAAAAGGAATCAAGAGGGATTTGCAAAGGATCGAGAGTAGTCAAAGCATCTTGAAGAACAACAGAGCTACAGGATTTGAACTTCTGAATATCAAGGTTTACTAGAAACTAAACATCATAGTAGTTAAGCGAGTGTGGTATTATCATAAGGGCCAAAAAAAAAAAAAAACAATGGAACTGAGTAGCCAGAAACAGACTTACATATATATTAGTCACCTGATTTATGACAAAACTGACACCATAATTCAGTAGGGAAAGAACAGTCTTTAAATTAAATGATGCTAAGTCAATGGACAGTGACATGGGGTAGAAGGTGGGGAGAGAATCATGACGTACTAGTTCATACCATGTGCAAAAATCAGTTCCATGGATCCATAGATTTAAGTGAAAAAGGTTAAACATAAAGCATTTGGAAGAAAACATAAGAGAATACCTTCATAACTTTGGAGTAGGCAAAGTTTTCTTCAACAAGAGGCACAAAAGCACCAATCATAAGACAGTTAAAAAAAATAAATTGGACTCCATTAAAAGTAAGTAAGAACTTCTGTCAACAGATGAATGGATAAAGAAAATGTAGCACACAACGGAATATTATTCAGCCTTAAAAAGAAGGCAATTCTTGGGGCACCTGGGTGGCGCAGTTGTTGGGCGTCTGCCTTCGGCTCAGGGCGTGATCCCAGCGTTCTGGGATCGAGCCCCACATCAGGCTTCTCCACCAGGAGCCTGCTTCTTCCTCCCCCACTCCCCCTGCTTGTGTTCCCTCTCTCGCTGGCTGTCTCTCTCTCTCTGTGTCAAATAAATAAATAAAATCTTTTTTAAAAAAAAGGCAATTCTGCCATTTGTGACAACATGGATGAATGTGGAGGACATTATGCTAAGTGAAATAAGCCAGACACAGAAAGACAAATACTACAAGATCTCACTTATGTGTAGAATCTAAGAGTCAAACTCATAGTTAACAGAGAGTAAAAGGATGGTTTCCGGGGGCTGGGAGGTGGGGGCAATGGGGAGATGTTGGTCAAAAGGTATAAACTTTCAGTCATAAGATGAATAAGTTCTGGATATCTAATGTACATACAGCATGGTAAGTACAGTTGAAAACATACTTGAAATTTGCTGAGAGAGTAGATCTTAAGTGTTCTCACCACACACACACACACACACACACACACACACAAAGATAACTATGTAAGGTGATGTATATATTAATGAGCTTGATTGTGGCATATAAAACCATCATTTATGTCTTAAATATATACAACTTTGATTTGTCAATCATACCTCAATAAAGCTGGGGGGAGGGAAAGAACTTCTATTCATCAAAAGTTACCTCTAAGAGAATGAAAAGACAAAGCCACAGGGTCAGAAAAGATATTTGCATTTCATATATATGACAAGAGCTTCATATCCAAAACATATATAGAACTCAAATTAGTAAGAAAAAGGGAGATAATCCCAATAGGAAAAACAAGCATATCACTTACCCAAATGGAAACCTAACATATGAAAGGTGTTCAACTTTGTTAGTCAATTAAAACCCACAATAAAATATCACACACACACACACACACACACACACACACTTGCAAGTGTGCCTGGAATGAATGGCAAATAACACCAACCATTGAAAAAGGTACGGAGCAAACAGAATATTCATACAAGCTGGTGTGGATATAAACTGGTACAATATCTTGGAAAATGCTTTGGCAATATCTTCTAAACTTGAACACATTCATGTTCCATAGACCAAGCAATTCCACCCATAAAAAATATACCATAGAGAAATGTGGATATATGTTTTCTGAAAAATGTGCTTAAGAATTTCCAAAGCAGCAGGTTTTGTAAATAGTTAAAAAGTAGGAACAAAACAAATGTTCACTAGGAGTAGAATGGATAAATTATGGTATACCATACATGGAGTTCTATACAACAATGACAATAAACAAACTATAATTATATCAATATCACAATGTTGGGGGAAAGGAGGCAGAAAAATAGTGCATACTCTATAATGACATTTGCATATACTTCAATAACAGGCAAAACTAATCAATTGTGTTAAAAGTTAGGACACCAGTTGCCCTTGAGGGAGTTACTTTTTGGGTTCTAGTAATATTCTGTTTCTTGATGAAGGGGCCGGTTACACAGGTGTATTCATTTGGTGAAAATTCATCAAACTCCACACTGATTTGTCCATTTTTCTGTGTGTATATTATACACGAGTAACACCAGACAGCCCCAGGCCTCTTTTCTTCCGCTTGACAGAGATCATATGGGAGCACTTACCTGCATAGCTGAGTTAATCTGAATACTCACTTGTTTAGCATGCGTTCAAGCTCAAATAAAATTGCCCCCGGCCTATACCTCTTTGCCTTCTGCAGAGCTCAAAAGAGAGGCTTAAAATTACCTCCCTACCTTGAAACTTTCACAGCCTCACCACCATTAAATGTTTCTGGTCTACCAAGACCAAAGTCATCATTCCCTTCATCCCGGATCTCTGTTTATGCTGGGCACCACAAGAAACTACAGCTCCCAGGTGACAGTAAGCCCTCACACACTAATCTTCATAACTCTTGCACACTCTCTGTTTTACGCCTATCTCCTATCCCATCCTAATTCTGGAAGGAGGTTTTTTCACTGTGCCTTCTGAAACTGACAATCTATTAGTAGCAAAATCCTCTATGTCCTCAACAACTCTCTGAATGTCTCTTTCTTCTTGTCCTAATATGAAAACCAGTTCTTCTCTGAAGACACTGTTTTCCCTGCGATCTTCTCAGAGTGACTGCTTTTCCTCACATAGCCCTGGAAGAAACCACTGGGCCTGGAGGTAAAGTAAGCGTCCTCCTTCCTCCTTATTATGATTTCAAATCATTCTCCCTCTCTCGTCAAACCATCCACTCAACGTTGCTTTGAAACTCATGTAGCTGTCATCTATCAATCAAATCCCCCACCACCTCCCCTTCATTTCTAAATGACTTTAGCTCTGGCTCACCGTCCCTCTTTCAAACTACTCCTATTTAAATTCTTGGTGATTGGGGGGCGCCTGGGTGGCACAGCGGTTAAGTGTCTGCCTTCGGCTCAGGGCGTGATCCCGGCGTTATGGGATCGAGCCCCACATCAGGCTCCTCCGATGTGAGCCTGCTTCTTCCTCTCCCACTCCCCCTGCTTGTGTTCCCTCTCTCGCTGGCTGTCTCTATCTCTGTCGAATAAATAAATAAAATCTTAATAAATAAATAAATAAATAAATAAATTCTTGGTGATTGGGGTGCCTGGGTGGCACAGCTGGTTAAGTGTCCAACTCCTGGTTTGGCTGGGGTCATGATCTCAGCGTTGTGAGATCTAGCCCTGAGTTGGGTCCTGTGCTCAGTGAGGAGTCTGCTTGAGTTTCTCTCTCCTTCTCCCTCTGCCCCTTCTGCTTGTGCTCTCTCTCTTTCTTTCCCATAAATTAATAAATAGTAATTTAAATTCTTGGTGGTTATTTCTTTACACCCTGAACTCTTCTTAAAAATCTCTTCCAACCACATTGTCTTCTTCCCTTCCTCAGCTACTCGGGCCTATGATCATGACCAAGACCAGCTATTCTCAAACACTTGGTCAGGGCCATTATATACTTTAAGATATTAAACCAACCTGAAAGAACATCCAATGGCCAAAGCTGGAACAACTTGAGAAACATAACAAATAACGTAGTACTGAATTATATTTTTAATATTTTATTTATTTGAAAGAGAGAGAGACAGGGAGAGAGGGAATACAAGCAGGGGAAACACAAGCAGGGAGAGGGAGAAGGAGGCTTCCCACTGAGTGGGTAGCCTGATGTAGGGCTCGATCCCAGGACCCTGGGATCATGACCTAAGTCAAAGACAGACGCTTAACGATTAAGCCACCCAGGAGCCCCCGTAGTACTGAATTATTACCCAAAGCATAAAATAAACATACATGAGTCCACATTGAAATAAACAAACAAATAAAATTTAGAGAGCAAGAGACAAGTCTTCCTCTCACAATAATTCCAAATGATACATCCAGGAGGAGTTTAGCCCCTGCCTCCCTATTAAGAATGGATTGGACATAGTGATTTGTTTCCAAAGAATAGAGTATAGAAAGGGGAAAACAGTAACTTTATAGTGGAGAAATCTGACACTGACTTGATCAAGATTCACCTCACCTGTGATGTCATATGAATATCATGTACCCCTGATATGATATGATGGGAAGGGCACTTTACCCCTGCGGTATTCTTTCCAAAAACCTATAAACCCAGTATAATAATGAGAAAACATTAGAGAAACATTTAAGGGATGTTCTACAAAATATCTGATCTGTACTCATCAAAAGTAACAAGGTCATAAAAAAAAAAAACAGAAAAAGACTGCAAGACTCTTATAGACCAGAGAGACTAAGGTGACATGACAACTGAATACAATATGGTATCCTGGATCCGATCCTAGAAGTAAAAGGACAGTAATGAAAAAACTAGTGAGATCCTAATAAAGTCTGGAATTAAGTTAATAGCAATGTAATTAGTAATGACAAAAGCACAATCCTAAAATGACATTAAGAGAAACTGAACCTGGGTGTGGGATATATGGGAATACTCTGTACTATGTTTGCAACTTTTCTATAAATCTAAAATTGTTCATAAAATTATTTTTAGGGGCGCCTGGGTGGCACAGCGGTTGAGCATCTGCCTTCGGCTCAGGGCATGATCCCGGTGTTGTGGGATCAAGCCCCACGTCAGTCTCCTCCAATGTGAGCCTGCTTCTTCCTCTCCCACTCCCCCTGCTTGTGTTCCCTCTCTCGCTGGCTGTCTCTATGTCTGTTGAATAAATAAATAAAATCTTTCAAAAAAATTATTTTTAAAAATTATTGAGGCTCTGAAACAGCTTTTTATTTATGTAGGTTAATATCTATTGATATTCACTATATTCAAATAAAACAGAAATTTTTAAAACACAAGAACTTAGAAGTATATATCCCATTAGTCATTACTTACTATGTAGCCTCTGGAAAGCACCACTGTATACTCATTAATGGGAGTGAAAAAGACAAATAAAAGTCCTAATATTATTATGAAAATAGTTTTAAGCTTGTAGACCACATGAAAGGATCTTAGGGACCCCCAAAATGTCCCTATATGATACTTTGAGAAACCACTGCCCTAGCCCTTGTCATTACCCCTGCTGACTTCTGACCTCTCCTATCTTTTCAACATATCCTTTTATGCACTCAGACCCCAAAACTTTTTGACCATACCAGGACCTAATACCACTTCCCAATATTCTCCTCTCTCTCCTTGCCCATTTCAAATTCTTTAGTCAATTCTAATCACCGTTTTGAATACACTCCCTCAACTACTTTGCCCTTAATTGTTTTATTTCTTTGGCAAAAATACAACCCTGGTAAAATTCAACTCTCCACCTGATGCATGTCAGCATCCATGCAGCTGGACAAGGTGGAATAAGCAACTAAAACAACACTTAAAAGTTATGACCAAGAACCTTAAGTAGACCCTTAGTGTTGCCCAGCAATCATGCAGTTCCCCTACAGTCTATTCACTTTCCCAGTCTCCTACTTAATTATTTCATACATTCTACCTGATACTCAAAACTCTAAAACCTTCTTCCCATTCTTACTTTCAGCTGATAATCTTAAGTCCTACCTCACTGAACAATCAGAAGAGAACTTCCACAAATTCCCAAATGTCTACCTACCTAAAAGCATCTGTATCTTTACACTCCATATTCCCTTCTGTTAACTACAAATGAATTGTCCATGATCCTATCTGAGGCCAATCCTTTGAATAATGCACTACAACCATCCTGTCTTGCCTACCTAAAAAAATCACTTTAACAAGCCTCCTCTCCCTAAATTTCTTTCTATCTCATTTCCTCTTCAGCTATTTTCACATCTCTGTTCCTGTTTTACATTAAAATTCCTCAAAAAAGTTGTAGGCTTGTTTCTAATTCCTACCTGCCCTTACAATTTTTTTTTTTTTAGTTTTTAAAAATCAACTTTGAGGTGTAATTTATATACGATAAAAGTATACATTATAAGTGTTCAGTTCTATGTATCTATCCTTTCCAGTCAATCCTCCAACCCCCTATCCCAGGCAACTACTGATTTGATTTCTATCACTATAGATTACTTCAGCATGTACAAGAGCTTCATACAAATGGAATCATATACTATGCACATGTGTTTCTGGCTTCATCTTCTCATCATGTCTTTGAGATTTATTCATGCTGTTGATGTATCAATAGCTTATTCTTTCTTATTGCTGACTTGCATGAATATACCACAATATTTTACCTACTTACCTGTTCATGGACATATGGATTACTTCCAGTTTGGGGCTATTATGAATCAAGCTGTTATAAATATTCACGCAGCAGACTGTATTCTCTGAAGATAACCACAACATAATCTCCTTAGAAGATAACTTGGACACACCTTTCATCAAGAATCAATGTAACCTCCCTTTGAATGAAAACTTGGTACTATGGCTAGGTCATACAAGATGATACAGTTTGCACCTGTTTCTCTGGGGACCATCATTCTTGAAACCTAACCACTATATTATGAAAATGCCCAAGGACTAACATGCAGAGGCCACATGTAGGTGTTCTCCACTGACAATCTTACTGAGTCCCAGCTAACAGTCAGCATCAACCAGCAGACTTTAAGAGTGAGCAAGTCTTCAGATAATTCTAGCCCCCAGTCATCCCCAGCCTTTGAGCTCTCTCAGCTAAGGCCACAGACATTGAGGAAAAGAGAAAAGTCATCTTCATCTGTCTTTTCTGAAATTCTTTCATCTTCATCTGTCTTTTCTGAAATTCTTAACTATAGAATCCATGAGCATGATAAAACGGATTTATGCTACTAAATTTATGACGGTTATTCAGGAATAGTAACTGGAACAATTTGTATACAAATCTTGTGGGCACATTTTATTTATGGTGAAATACCTATGAGTAGAATATCTAGGTCATACAATAACAATATGCTTTAACTTTATATACACCTACAAAACACCAACAGCCAACTTTACCAAACTATAAAATGGCTCTACCATTTTAGACTTCCAGCAACAATCTATAAGATTTTCAATACCTCTAATCTTCCTCAATATTTGGTTTTAAAATTTTAACCATTCTAGTGAGCATGCAGTAGTATTTCATGGTTTCAACTTACAGTTCTATGATGACTAATGTTGAATATCTTTTCATGTACCTATTGGCCATTCATTTATCTTCTTTTGTGAAGTATTTTTACAGGTTGCTGACCCTTTGTTATTCGGGTTATATGTCCTATTAGTTTTAAGTCTTCATAATACATAATGAATTCATATTTATTATGCAAATACTTTCTCCTGGTTTGTGACTTGCCTTTTTATATTCTGAATGGTATTTTTTAAATAGCAGAAGGTTTTAATTCTGATGAAGTCCAGTTTGTCATTTTTTTTCTTTCATGGTTAGTATTTTCTGTGTCCTATCTAAAATATCATTACCTACTCAAAGAATTCAATTTCTTTAATAGATGTAGAGCTATTTAAAATTTTCTATTTCTGGGGCGCCTGGGTAGCTCAGTCGTTCAGCATCTGCCTTTGGCTCAGGGCTGATCCTGGGGTCCTGGGATCGAGCCCTGCATCGGGCTCCCTGCTCAGTGGGAAGCCTGCTTCTTCCTCTCCCACTCCCACTGCTTGTGTTCCCTCTCTTGCTGGCTGTCTCTCTCTCTGTCAAATAAATAAATAAAATCTTCAAAAAAATTTTTTTTCTATTTCTTTTTGTGTCATTTTTGGTGAGCTGGGGACAAACACTTTGTATGTGTTGCTAGAATTCAGTGCAGGAGAAAAAAGTGTGTCCTACCCAACCTCCAGGAGGAAGGATTTTGAAAGCTTATGCCTCGTTTCCTTCTGACTCTAGCTGATGCATCTTTTTCCCTTTACTGATCCAGCTTTATATACTTCCACTGTAATAGATGATAGCAGGTATAACTCCCTCTGAGTCCTGTGAGTTCCAGTGATTCATCTAACATGTGGGTGCCATGGAACATCTGAAATAGGCTCCTACCAATATTTCTCTTTAAATTGGTTTTTAGCAGTATAGCTTTGATAAGTCTATGTGTGTTTTTCTTTCTTATTTTTTTAAGATTTTATTTATTTATTTATGAAAAAGAGAGGAAGAATGAGAGAGGGCACAAGCAGGGGGAGGGGCAGAGGGAGAAGCAGACTCGCCCCTGAGCAGGAGCACAACTGGGGACTCAATCCCAGAACCCTGGGATCATGACCTGAGTTGAAGGCACACACTTAACCAACTAAGCCACCCAGATACCCCTTTATGTGTGTTTTTCTTTAAATTTACCCTACTTGGAGCTAGCTGAGTTCCTTAGATCAGTAAATCAATGTTTTTGATCAAATTTGAGAAAATCCCATCCATTAAATCTTCAAATATGCTTCCTATCATTGTCACTCTCCTCTTCTGGGACTCCAATTATACATATGTAAGACTGTTTGATATTTTTCCACTGATCCTAGAGGTTCTGTTCATTTTCCTTCAATCCTTGTTTTCTGTGTTTCTTAGATTGGATAATTTCTACTGATGTGTACTCTTTATTCTGCTATCTCCAATCTGCTGTTAAGTTCATATAGCAAATTTTTTCTTTTCCTTTTTTTCTTTTTTCTTTTGTTTCTTTTCTTTTTTCTTTCTTTCTTTTCTTTTCTTTTTTTTTTTAAGAAAGGCAGACTGCCACATGCAGCATCTCATTTAGATGTGTCTGGAGTCTTGGAGACTCCATTACCCTACATTCTCCTACAAATGGACCTTGAGAGCTTATTTGGAGGTTCTAGCAGGGGAGCTTAGCTACTCGTATACCCTCAACAGAAGAATGGTCCTCCATTATTGGGGAAGGTCGTCCTCTTCGGCCGAGCACACAACTTTGTGAGGACGCACATGGAGCAGTGAGGGAGGAAGAGGACAATGCCTAGCCAGCCAGATCAGCCAAATCAAGCCTAGTAATCAATAGGGTGACAGATGTCACAACCAGATCACCCTCACATTCATACAAGGAATTTTTCATTTATTTATTTACCCCTCCGACTTAGGATTTCCATTTTGTTTTCTTTTTCATTTTCCTTTCCCCCCCCAATATTCCCTATTTATTAATTCATTAAGGTCTTATTTTCTTTTAACCCTTTAAACATAATTTTAATTTTTGAGCATATTTATAATAGCTGCTTTAAAACCTTTCTCTGCTAAGTCCACTTTATGAACTATCTTGAAATTGTTATCTAGAGTGTTCATTTTTCTTGAGTTTCATTTTCCTTCTCCTTTGCATGACTATGAACATTGATTATAAACTGGACATTATGGATGATAAATCATAGAGATTCTAGTTTCTGTTATAATCTTCTAAAGAGTGTTGACTTTTGTTCTAGTAATCAATTCAATTACTGGCTGATCACTTTGAATTAGTGTAGGCTGACATAGACCTGGGGGTCAGTAAAAATTTCCCTAAGTAATTGGCACTTCAGCTGAGATTTAACTAAGTATGAGTTAACTAGGACATGATGAGAAGGTATGGTGTGGTGCGTAGTGTGCCAGGCAAACTGAATCTTGTAGGTAAAGGCCCTAGAGAATGAATCACTGGGCTTGTTCAAGGAAAAGAAAGAAATCCATGTGGCTAGAGTGCAGAGAGTGAGGGGTCACCCAAGTGTCCCAGACAGACATGTAGACAAAGCGACAACGAATCAACAATCATCTACAAGTAATGTAGGCGAGAAATAAATTGTTGCTGGGGAGATTCAATGGGCATTCTGTTTTTTTGAGACATAGGGGAATAATATACCAAGCAGAGATTGTACTGGTTTAGTTTAGTTTAGTGTTTTTTTTTTTAAGATTTTATTTATTTGAGAGAGAGAGAGAACAAGCACAAGCTAGCGCTGCCCCAGAGGGAGAGGGAGAAGCAGGCTCCCCACCGAACAGGGAACGCAATACAGGACTCAAGCCCAGGACCCCGGGATCATGACCTGAGCCAAAGGCAGACGCTTATCTGACTGAGCCACCCAGGCACCCCTGTACTGTGTTTTTATCTGGTTTTGCCCACATTCTATTCTCAGCACATAATCCAGTACCTCTCAGATAGGAGATATTCCAGAAAGATCTCTTAAGTTAATAAACAGCCCCATTTACATTCACGGCAAGCTCTTTCTAAAAACAAATCTATCATATTTTATACATATTTTATAGCTAATGTCAATATAATAAAGCTGACACATATTGGGTAAGCAAGTTCAACAAGTTTTTAAAATTGCTCAGATTTCTTGACTCCAACCTGAACCAAGAATTTGAAAGCTAATTCCAAAATGAATAACTATATATTTGAACTTTATTCTCTACAAAGAAGTGGCAAGTGTTAAGGGAGAAGAAAATCAATAATGGGGGGGGGAGTCAATAACCACTAATGAAAAGTAATTAAGCTGGGTTCTTTTTTATTTATTTTTTTAAGATTTTATTTATTTATTTATTTATTTTAGAAAGAGAGAGAGGAGGAGAGAGTATCTGGGGCTGAGGGGGAGGGGCAAATGGAGAGAGAGAGAGAGCAGACTGCGCTGAGCACAGAGCCCCACATGGGGCTCGATCTCACAACCCTGAGATCACGACCTGAGCCAAAAGCAAGAGTCCCCCACTCAACTAACTGACTGTGCCACCCTGGTGCCCCAAGCTGTGTTCTAATTAAATGCTAATTGTATCTGCCTTACATGCTATTCATATCTATTTATCCTCCTTTCAATATAAAAGATATTCATAAAATATCCTTCAAATTCCACTCTACCATATCATACCTACCTCTTCAAAACCCACAAAAGGTATCATCCAGGTGATGTTTGAATTAATAAAAAGAAAACAGGGGCGCCTGGGTGGCACAGCGGTTAAGCGTCTGCCTTCGGCTCAGGGCGTGGTCCCGGCGTTGTGGGATCCAGCCCCACGTCAGGCTCCTCTGCTGGGAGCCTGCTTCTTCCTCTCCCACTCCCCCTGCTTGTGTTCCCTCTCTCGCTGGCTGTCTCTATCTCTGTCAAATAAATAAATAAAATCTTTAAAAAAAAAAAAAAAAGAAAAAGAAAACAGACATTGATCTCACCAAAATGAGAGGTGAATATGGTAAGAACCAGGGACTTCAGAAAGGATTACACTAAAATTTAGAGATCTTCAAATTAGAGTAATAATCTCTACCTCTTTCATTTTTTTTTTAAAGATTTTATTTTTATTTATTTGTCAGAGAGAGAGGGAGCACAAGCAGGGGGAGCGGCAGGCAGAGGATGGAGCCCCATGCAGAACTCGATCCCAGGACCCTGGGACCATGACCTGAGCTGAAGGCAGATGCTTAACCAACTGAGCCATCCAGGCATCCCAATAATCTCTACCTCTTTCTTTCAATTCCTCTGTTGCTGTCATATTCTAAACCAAATTATTCAGAAGAGAATGCTTTCTATAGCTAATGTCTGCACACAACCATAAAGAGAATTTTTCTATGAATTTATCATAGCTTGTTCCCTTAGAAGGTCGGAGAATTAGGATAATTTTTAAAACTTCTTATTTTGAAATACTCATAGATTTATAGGAAATTGCAAAAAATAGTACAGAAATAATGTCACCAAAAATGGAGAAGAGAATTTCAGAGCTCTATTTCTTCACAAAAACAATTAATAAGCTGCCCAAAACTGTCAAATCAACTCTTGTACAACTCTCTGATCGAGTCAAAAACCTATAAGACTGGGGAAAGATTGGTGAACAAAGAAGCTGCTGCATTGTGGCAAGCAAGCACTGGGACATTTTAAATTGCTCATCTGCAATCCCAAACTCTCAGATCAGCAGTGGCCATGAAGACAGGGAAGCCTGAACTCCTGGTGCAGGCTGCTAGTGACACAGAAAGCAAGAGAGATTTTATTCTCAAAGAACTGTAACTGCTTCAACCTGTCTGGTGGCTCCTTAAAGGACTGTTGCAAAGGGTTGCCTTTGTTTTGCCCAGTATATGTGATATGCCCTGGGCTAGGGCAGCTTCCTGGGAGGCGTATGTTAGAAGCATTTAGAGGCTAAAGCTTTGGGCCACAGCAACATGGAACTAGGGGTAACAGTCAGGACAAGCAACAGCCAGACTGAAAAGCCTGGGAAGGGGGAGCACCTGATAGTGCATGCTCTCTCTCTGTCTCTCTCTCACTCTCTCTCAAATAAATAAAATATTTAAAAAAAAAAAAAAGCCTGGGAAGGAAGCTGTTGAGAAAGGAGATACGTGGGTGAATATGGCTTTTATTTATTTATTTATTTAAGATTTTATTTATTAATTTGACAGAGAGACAGCCAGAGAGAGAGGGGTCACAAGCAGGGGGAGTGAGAGAGGAAGAAGCAGACTCCCAGCAGAGGAGCCTGATGCGGGGCTCAATCCCATAATGCCGGGATCATGCCCTGAGCCGAAGGCAGATGGTTAACAACTGAGCTACCCAGGCGCCCCTGAATAGGGCTTTTAAATGCTCCTTCCTCACTGGTAAATTCTACCACACATTTAACGTATTAACATCAATCCATCTCAAGCTCTTCCAAAAATAGAAGAGGAAATACTTCCTAACTCTATGAAGCCAGCATTACCCTGATACCAAAGCCTGAAAAAGACATCATAAAACTACAGACCAATATCCCTTATGAACAGAGATGCAAATATCCTCAAGAAAATACTAACAAACCAAATCCAGCAGCATTTTAAGAAGATGATACATCACAACCAAGTATGATTTATTCCAGGAATGCAAGGGTGGTTCAACATCACAAAAATCAACCAATATAATACATACATTAATATACTGAAGGAAAGAAAACACAAGATCACCTCAGTTGATGCAAAAAAAATCCAACAAATCCAACACCCTTTCATGAAAAAAAGTATTTGACAAAGTAGGAATGGAAGAGAATTTCCTCAGCCCGGTAAAGGGCATCTACAAAAAAACCTCAACTAGCATACTCAATGGTGAAAGGCTAAAAAATCACCCACTAAGATCAGCAGGAACAAGAGAAAAATGCCATTTACATTCACTATTCCCAGAACAACTAGTCAAGCAAAAGAAATAAAAGGCATCTAAATTAGAAAAGAAGAAGTAAAATTATCTCTAATTACTGAACACATGATGCTATATAGGGAAATCCACTAAAGAATCCACACAAAAAAGCTAGTATTAGAGTTAATAAATGAGTTCGCCAAGGCTTCAGAATATAAGATCAAGATAAAAAAAAATCAATTGTTATTTCTATACACTAACAATAAACAATCTGTAATTAAAAGAATTCCATTTTCAATACTATAAAAAAGAATAAAATACTTGGGGATTAATTCAACAAAAGAAACTCAAGACTTGTACACTGAAAACTACAAAACATTATTGTAAAAAATTAAAAATGACCTGAATAAATGGAAAATATTCATGTTTGTGAATTGGAAGACTTAATATTATTATGATGGCAATACTTTCCCAAATGATTTACAGATTTGATGTAATGCCTCTCAAAATCCCAAACGCCTTTTTGCAGAAATTGACAAGCTGATCCTACAATTCACATGGAATTTCAATGAACTCCAAATAGTCAAAACAATCTTGAAAAAGTAAAATGAAATTGGAGAACTCACACATCCCAATTTCAAAATGTACTATAAAGCTACAGTAACCAAAACCACTGTGGTACTGACATAAGGGTAGACATATAGATCAATGGAGTTGAATTGAGAGTTCAGTTGATTTTCAACAAGGGTACCAAGACCATGCAACAGGGAAGGAATAGTCTCTTCAACAAAGGTACTGGAACAACCGTATATGTACATGAAAAAGAATGATATTGCACCCTTACTTCATACCAAATAAAAAAATTAACTCAAAATGAATTGAAGACCTAAATATAAGAGCTAAAACTGTAAAATTCTTGGAAGAAAACACTGGAGTTAATTTTCATTATCTTGTTTTGGGCAATAATTTCTTATATATAATACTAAAAGTAAGAGCAACCAAAGGAAAGAATAGACTTCATCAAAATTTAAAATTTTTGTGCATCAAAGGACATTATCAAAAGTGAAAAGATGACCCCAAGAATGGGAAAAAATATTTGCAAATCATGTATCAGATAAAGATCTAGTGTCAGAATATATAAAGAACTCTTACAACTCAACAACAACAACAACAAAGGCAGACAACCAAATTTAAAAATGGAAAAAGAGCTGAATAGACATTTCTCTAAGTAGAATATACAAATGGCCAACAAGTCTAAGAAAAGATGCTCACCATCTTTAGTCTTTGGGGAAATGCAAATCAAAACCACAATGAGATACCACTTCCTACCCATGAGGATAACTATCATAATTTTTTGAGGTATAAATGACATATAATATTATATTAGTTTCAGGTTTACAACATAATGACAAATACAATATTTGTATATATTGTGAAATGATCACTGCAATAAATCTAGTTAACATCCATCATCATTAGTAGTTACCAAAAAAAATTTTTTATCATGAGAACTTTTAAGATCTACTCCCTTAGCAACTTTCAAATATGCAATAACAACTTTTCTTTCAAAAAGTAAAATAACAAGTGTTGGCAAGCATGTAGAGAAATTAGAAACTTGTACACTGCCAGAGGGAAAGTAAAAAGGTTTAGCCACTATGGAAAACAACTTTAGCAATTCTCAAAAATTAAAACATAGAACGGTATGACCTAGCAATTCCACTCCCAGGAATATACCCCAAAGAATTGAAAGTAGCTATTCAGGGGTGCCTGGGTGGCTGAATCAGTTGAGCGGCCAACTCTTGGTTTCAGCTCAGGTCATGTGGGTCCTGGGACCGAGCTGTCAAGCTCCACTCTGAGCGGGGTATCTTGGGGATATCTTTCCCTCTCCCTCTGTTCCTCCCCCCCTCTAAATAGATAAATAAATCTTTTTTTTTTTAAGATTTTATTTATTTGAGAGAGAGAGTGCAAGACAGGGAGAGAGGCAGAAGAGGGAGAAGCAGACTCCCCGCTGAGCAGGGAGCCCGACATGGGACTCAATCCCAGGACCCTGGAATCATGACCTGAGCCGAAGGCAGACGCTTAACCGACTGAGCCACCCAGGCACCCCAGATAAATAAATCTTAAAAAAAAAAAAAAAAGTAGATGTTCAAACGAAAACTTGCACACGAATATTCATAACAGCACCATTCACAATAAACAAAAGGTGTTAACCCACATATCCACTAACTGATAAATTGATAAACAAAATGTGGAATATCTATACAGTGGAATACTACTCAGTCATAATGAAAGATTGATACATGAGCAACATGAATATACCTCAAAAAAACTATACTAAAAGAAGAATTCAAGGGGCGCCTGGGTGGTTCAGTCATTAAGCGTCTGCCTTCAGCTCAGGTCATGATCCCAGCGTTCTGGGATCAAGCCCCGCATCAGGCTCCCTGCTCAGCGGGAAGCCTGCTTCTCCCTCTCCCACTCCCCCTGCTTGTGTTCCCTCTCTCGCTTCCTCTCTTGGTCAAATAAACAAATAAAATCTTAAAAAAAAAAAAAGAATTCAAATCCAAAAATCACATATTATATGATTCCATTCATATGAAAAATTCAGAATAGGTAAATCCACAAAGACAGAAAGCAGATTAGTGGTTGTCAGGGCCTATGGAAAAGGGGGTGGTGTAGGGAGGCTTAATGGGTATGGGGTTTTCCATGATAAAAATGTTTCGATATTAGATAGAGGCAATAGTTGCACAACACTGTAGATATACTAAATGTCTCTAAATTGTACAATGTAAAATGGTAAATTTTATGTGACTTTTACCCCATTAAAAAAATAGTAGAGAGGTCCATGTACTCTTTATTCAGTTTCCCTCAATGGCTACATTTTAGGTAAGTTATGATACAATATCAAAACAAGGAAATCGACACTGGTGCAAAGAGAGTGTTTGGTTCTATGCCATTTTATCATGTGTAGATTGTTGTAACCTCCAGCACAATCAAGACACACAACTACTACATCACCACAAAGATTTACCTAGTTCTACCTGCCTTATAGTCACACCTATCTTCTTCACCTCCATCATCCCTAATTCCTCGTAAGCCCTAATCTGTTCTCCATCGCTACAATTTTGTCTGAGACTGTTATATAAATACAATCATATACTATATGACCTTTTGAGATGGTCTTTTTTCAGTCAGCATAGTGTCCTCAAGATCCATCCAAGTTGTTAGACATATCAATACTTTGTTCCTTTTTATTACAAACTAGTATTCTGTGGTGTGAATATACCACAGTTATCTAACCATTCACCTACTGAAGGAAATTTGGGTTGTTTCCAGTTTTTCACTATTACTGCTGCCATGAATATTCTTATACAGGTTTTTGTGCAAATAAAAGTTTTCATTTCTCTAACATAAATGTCCAGGAATGTGATTGTTGGTTCATGTGATACTTGCATATTTACTTTTTTGAGATACTGCCAAACTATTTTCCAGATATACTCTCTTCCAGGCTATACCATTTTACATTCTCACCAATGATGTACAAATAATTCAGTTTCTCCACATTTTTGCCAGCGTGTGGTAGCCACTACTTTTCATTTTACCTGTTCTAATGGGTGTGTAGTTGTATATCATTGTACTCCTAATTTGCACTTCTCTAATAACTACTTAATGTTCAATGTCTGCATAATGTTTTAACTGCAAGATCATACTCAAAACCTTCATTTCCAAATCTGTAGAAAGATACTAGCCACTGCATAGGACAGATCTAAAATGAAAATTAGTACATACATTTCTAATTTTTAAAAGTAAATTTATTTTATAGAATAATGTAGCCTATTATCTGCCACAAATGTAATTTGAAAGCCCCTTCCAAAAATGGGATTAAGATCACTTCAAAGATATTCATGTCTTCTGATAACATTCTATATCATTCTTATTTTAAAACATATATAAGAACTCATAAAGCTTTGATTTCAATACTTTCATAATATTTGATTACACAAGGGCTTCTCAGAGGGGTACGTTGTTGCTAAAAGGGACATTACTGCCAAAGGAGCACATTATTTCCCATTGTACTTTACTCTGCGCTAAACTAAGGTGACAAAGAAACAACTTTATAAAAGAGATATACTAGTTCTTCTCCAATTGTTGGTATAACTTAAAAAAGGAAAATCATTATAGTACTGATTTACAAATGTGAATGAAAATTCTAACTAATCATGTTGACTTGTCATTAGTTGGCTATTTCTTTAAGAACTATAATGTATTTAAGCATTTTAGTTGTCTTTATGGTGAGTCAAAAATCTTCAGTAGAATGTAGAAATATTTTAATTAAATTTATAATTTCATGGGGCGCCTGGGTGGCACAGCGGTTGAGCGTCTGCCTTCGGCTCAGGGCGTGATCCCGGCGTTCTGGGATCGAGCCCCACGTCGGACTCCTCTGCTGGGAGCCTGCTTCTTCCTCTCCCACTCCCCCTGCTTGTGTTCCCTCTCTCGCTGACTGTCTCTATCTCTGTCAAATAAATCAATAAAAATCTTTAAAAAAAAAAAAAATTTATAATTTCATAAGAATATTAAACTATGCCATAAAATGCTATTAAGTGAAAAACTCAAATGGCATTTGTATAGTTTTAGATTACCAAGTCAAGGTAGTTCAAAGCAAATCTAAATATGGTAAAACTTACCAAAAATCCTTTCAAATGACGAGTTTTTAAAATTTTATAAAAGGAAAAGTATCTTAAATATAAAATGAATAAATATTAAAAATGTGACTTGAAACACCCCAAAAATAAATAATTCAGTTAAGAAATGGGCAGAAGACATTCCTCCAAAGGAGACACACAAATAGCTAACAGACACATGAAGAAATGTTCAATGTCACTCATCATCAGGGAAATACAAATGAAAACCACTATGAGATACCACCTCACACCAGTCAGAATGGCTAAAAATTACAACTCAGGAAACAACAGATGTTAGTGAGGGTACAGAGAAAGGGGAACCCTCTTATACTATTGGTGGGAATGCAAACTGGTACAGCCACTCTGAAAAACAGTATGGAGTTTCCTTAAAAAGTTAAAAATAGAACTACCCTATGACCCAGCAATTGCACTATTTGGTATGTATCCAAAGGATACAAAAATACTGATTTGAAGGGGCACATGCACCCCAATGTTTATATCAGCACTATCAACAATAGCCAAATTATGGAAAGAGCCCAAATGCCCATCCACTTATGAAAGGATAAGTGGATATATATTTTTTTAATTATGTATATAACTATACATATTATATGTATATATATACATATATATATATATTAGTCATAAAAAAGAACGAAATCTTGCCATTTGCAACAACAGGGATGGAACTAGAGTGTATTATGCTAAGCGAAATCAGTCAGGGAAAGACAAATACCATATGATTTCACTCATATGTAGAATTTAAGAAACAAAACAGAAGAACATACAGGAAGAGAAGAAAAAATAGGATAAAAACAGAAAGGGAGGCAAATCATAAGAGACTCTTTTTTTAAAAAAATATTTTATTTTTTTATTTGAGAGAGACAGAGATAGCGAGAGAGCACGAGCAGGAAGAAGGGGGAGAAGCAGACTCCCCACTGAGCAGGGAGCCCGATGCATGGCTCGATCCCAGGACACTGGGATCATGGCCTGAGCTGAAGGCAGATGCTTAACTGAATGAGCCACCCAGGCACCTCCCTAAGAGACTCTTAACTATAGAAAACAAACTAAAGGGGGCACACCTGGGTGGCACAGTCAGTTAAGCATCTGACTCTTGGTTTTGGCTCAGTTCCTGATCTAAGGGAAATAAGATCAAGCCCCGCATCAGGCTCCACACTCAGCATGGAGTCTGCTTGAGATTCTCTCTCCCTCTCCTTCTGCCCCTCCCACTCATGCGTGCTCTCTCTCTCTCTCTTTCAAAGAAATAAAAAAATATTTTAAAAGAGAGAGAGAACAAACAGGGTTGCTGGAAGGAAGGTGGGTGTGGGGGATGGGCTAAATGGGTGATGGGCATTAAGGAGGGCATTGTGATGAGCACTGGGTGTTACATATGAGTGATGAATCACTAAATTCTACTCCTGAAATCAGTACTGCCCTATATGTTAACTAACTTGAATTGAAATAAATTCTTGGAAGTAAAAACAAAAATTTAAAAATTTTAAAAAAATTTTTTAATGTGACCAGAAATACCAATGCATTATATGGGAAACAGAACAATGGAATTCTATAAAGTGTAGGATAAGTATTTAAAGAGATAGAAGGTGAAAACTGTTTTCCAGTTGATAGAAACTTTTCTTTGTCCTTACCACACATTGTAATGTTATTTCAAAAAATGTTCCCTCCATTAGCCCTGGGCTCCAAGATGAATAACAATTATGACTAAAGGTACCACTAAAGACTAGGTGGGGGAAGAGACAAACTGACCACAAAATAGAAACTATGATTTAAAAAACTGTTTCTCTCTACCAATACTCAGCAAGAGGCTCTCTGTAGTTGCTAACCCACCCCCACATTTCATATCTAATGTGTAACCTATTAACTTTGCACCTTTATAAACCTAATTAGATATCTCAGGTAATATTCAAAATATATTCTCATATTTAAAACATCTTTATTCTTCTCAAAGGCAAAAGGAACAAAAGTAACATAGGTGTTTTCTGCTGTGTAACTAATTTCCTATCTTCTCAAATATATCTTGGAACAGAATATTTAAAACTATATTAGAAAGCTTGCTAGGATTCTATGTAGTATTTCACAGACAGTCTGTGTGAAATTAATTTTTTATATTTTCAGTATCTAATAAGATCTTTCTAAATCTAGTGCCTTATTCTTCAGTCCCCACATTATATTCTTATTTTAACCCTAACAACAATTCCCAAATTCCTCAAGAAGCTTTCCAGAACGCATACACAAAAGTGTTATTATCAGAGACATACAACTTATTATAATTGATTCATTATTATCCAATTAGGGAAGAACAGAAAAAGAAAAAAATGTACAAAAAGACAACAAATAATGAGTGTTGGAGAAAGGTGGAGAAAAGGGAACCCTTGTGCACTGTTAGTAGGATTATAAATTGGTGCAGCCACTATGGAAAACAATATGGTAATTCCTCAAAAAACTAAAAAGAGAAATACCATACAGCCCAATAATTCTACTTCTGGGCATTTAACCAAAGAAAATGAAAACACTAATTTGAAAAGATATATGCACCACTATTTTTATTGCAGCATTATTTACAATAGCCAAAATATGGAAGCAATCCAAGCATCTATCAAAAGATGAATGAATAAAGATGTGGTTTTCAAATATACAGTGGAATATAACTCAGGCATAAGAAGAATGAAATCTTGCCATTTGTGACAACATAGATGGAACTAAAGGGTATTATTCTAAGTGAAATAAATCAGACAGAGAAAGACAAATATCATATGATTTCATTTATATGAGGAATCTAAAAAAACAAAACAAACAAAACAAAATTTAAAAAGAGACAGATAAATAAGAGAACAAATTAGTGGTTCCCAGAGGGGAGCAGGTGGAGAGGATAGGTGAAATAGATGAAAGGGATTAAGAGATATAAACTTCTAGTAATAAAATAAACAAGTCATGGGGATGAAAAGTATAACACAGGGAATATGGTCAATAATATTGTAATAACTCTGTAGGATGACAAAGGATAATTATACTTATCATGGTGAGCATTTTGTAATGAATATAATTGTTGAATCACTATGTTGTATATCTAAAACTAATATATTATTATATGTTAACTATACTCTAATTAAAAAAGAAAAAGATAAAATGTATTTACAATGTTCACTGTAAAACTCAAAAAATTTCCTATTATTTTATATCATCCCCTTCATCATGAAGTATTAACTATAAATTACTACCAAATCTTTTATAACCATTTCTTTTTTATATCATTATGAAAATCAAGTTTCTATAAATCTGTAGAAAAACCAAATTCTGTACATGGATTGTGACACATCATGAAGTTTTAAACTTTTGTCTTATGAAATGGAGTCATAGCAGTAAATTAGGTGCCACCAGAAGATTATCAAGATTCTTAGCTGAATTTCAAGAAAACAGAGCAGAAGAAAATGCTTAGATTATGTTACAGAATAAAATTAATTTAATCTTAGGAATTTTACTGCTTAGAAACTGACCAGTTGGGGCGCCTGGGTGGTGCAGTCTTTAAGCGTCTGTATTACTTGATGTGGAAATCAGACCCACAAGACGCTAAAAGTATGTCACAAAGTGATGCTGTCATTACAAGACTGTAAAGAAAGGACTTTTGTATGCACTAGAACATTCTTAATCGTTTACAAATATAAATGTAGGATTTTTCAAAAAATAAAGCACTCTCAGGGTGCCTGGGTGCCTCAGTCAGTTAAGCATTCGACTCTTGATGTCAGCTGAGGTCTCAATCTCAGGCTCATGAGTTCAAGCCCTGCACTGGGCTCCACACTGGGCATGGAGCCTACTTAAAAATAAAAAAAAAATTTAAAAATGTTTTAAATTACAAATCACCAGAAAAGAGAATGTTAAGAACTTCACCACCAATGTACATAATTTTAAAGTTTAAAATGTGGTGTTGGGGCGCCTGGGTGGCTTAGTCAGTGAAGGGTTTATCTTCGGCTCAGGTCATGATCTCGGGGTCCTGGGATGGAGCCCCACATCAGGCCTTCTGCTCAGCGGGGAGTCTGCTTCTCCCTCTCCTCACCCTCTGTGATCTCTCTCACTCTTTCTCTCAAATAAATACACAAAATCATAAGTAAATAAATAAATAAATGTGGTGCAATTATCAGCAAAGTTCAATCCAGATATCAGAAGCATAAATATATACAGTATTAAATAAATATTTGTTGAATAAGGACTACATTTCATCCTTCATAATGCCTGTCAAATTTACCATCTGCTCTTCATCTCTACAGCAACACCCTCAGTCAGAGGCTGTATTGCCTCAGTATACTCAATTCATACGACCTTCCTGATCCTGCATCTTCTCCAGTGTACAATGCACATTACCACCAGACTAATCTGCCTAAAACATTGCTTTTCTCCAGAAACACACTACATGACACTTTTCCACATCATTTCTATCAGATTTTCCACCTCAAGCTCCCCTTATAATATAGCCATAATTTACTTATCTAAATTTTACTTATTGCTATTCTCCACAATACATCATGCCATTCCAACCTTCATGTCTTTTCCTATTCTTTTCCTGTCTACCATATATTCCTTTTACTTCTCTGCTTTTAAAAACCAACCCAGGAAAAACTCAGGGCTCATGCTGATGAAGTATATGGGTTGGCAAAGCAAACCGTCAGAAGAGAACTATGGCACTGTACCTGTGAGCCACAACAGCATCATCTGATTGATTGTCTTAGAGCTCAACTGATTGATCTTGGCTTAGAAAATCTCTTACTGGAATTTTTAAAGAATGCTGAAGAGTCCATTATTACAAGTTATGCATTTTATTAAAAATAAAAGTACCACAAATTGAATAATTTTACATTTAATATTGGATAGAAATCTATAAGTGCAATAATTGGCTGAAATAAGATTTTCCAAAATGTTTGTGGCATCTTTAACAAAATATATAGTATATACTAAATGATTCAATTATTACCTCAGTAAATCAAAGTCCATGAAACTCTGATAACTAAGATACAAATTATATAATTGTGTTGACAGATTTTTTTTAAATGATTTTTTTTATTATATTATGTTAATCACCATACAGTACATCCCCGGATTCCGATGCAAAGTTCGATGCTTCATTAGTTGCGTATAACACCCAGTGCACCATGCAATACGTGCCCTCCTTACTACCCATCACCAGTCTATCCCATTCCCCCACCCCCTCCCCTCTGAAGTCTTCAGTTTGTTTCTCATAGTGTGTTGACAGATTTTAAGATAAGTATAAACATTTCAAACTATAAAACTTACCTCAATACCATTCATTGAGCATTCAATATCAATATTCATGATATTGTATATGTAGTAAGTAGTATGGTACTGAGTAATGCTTTTTATGTATTTAGTAAAGCAGGACCTCAAGTTGGCACATTTATTATTCATCCCTTGTCTACTGCCTAGCTCATATAATTTACGCAGACTATAGGCCAGGCAGGGCCAGAGAGGGAACAAAGAAAGAGAACAAGTCAAGACTAGGCAAAAACAGACATAGGATGGGAGGTCATGTAGATAATTCATTTGAAATTTTTATTTATGCAAAAAGTAAATATTACTATGTATTCAAATTGCAACATTAATAATTCAATAAGCCCTGAGTGCCTACTGAGTAGAATGCAAACTGTCTATTACTTTGTACTAATAGCAAAGAATAGTAAGATATGGTCTGTGTCTATAGGAGCCTGTAATCCAGATAACAAAGAAGTGAGGAAGATAGATAAGGGGGAAATTGAATCAAGGTAGCACCCTATATTTTTCAGGGGAATAATTACAAGTGCTAGAATCATGATAAAAGCATCAGAAATATACAAAATCAGCAATGTAGAGGGTAAAACAAGGGTTCTGCTTATTATGCACTACAAAAATTATAAAATTTCTATTAAAAAAGAAAACAAAACAAACAAAAAACTATAAACACTTCGGTGGACTATTAATCTCCCATCTCCACTAATATTTTCCTATACTGGAGATTTTTTAAATTGCTACACTTACATCTTTTCCACATAATTAAAAGAAAGGTCAGCCTTCTCACTGCTGCTATCCCACTTTTCATAAGCAAGCACTGTTGTACTACTGCAGGTTATTTCAAACTCTTTTCCATGCATATACTATATAAGCAACAGTTATGAAAATTCTTTACTCTTACAAATTACTGAGAATCCCAAAGAACTTTTGTCTATGATGGTTATATTTACTGATACTTATCACATTTGAAATTTTTAATGACAAAACGTTAAACACTTGTTATAATAAACCCAGTACATGTCAACATAATTACACATTTTTATTAAAAATAACAATCTTCCATGAATAAATCATGGGAATAAAAAGCATGGCATAAGGAATACAGGCAGTGATACTGTAATAGCTATGTAAGGGAGAGATGGTAGCTACACTTGCAGTGAACATAGCATAGTGTATAAACTTATCAAATCACTAAGTTATACACGTGAAACTAATGTTACATTGTGTGTCAACTGTACTCAAAAAATAATCATAAATAAATAAATATAACAATTTTCCTACAAAGTTATTGAGAAGAGTGGTTTTGTTTCACATTTGTATAAATTTCTTTAATGTCTTGTTTTTAATAGGACATAGCTGGATCCTCATAACTGCACCTACATTCAATTTGATATAATATGATAGTCAATTTGTTTTTATTTTTTCACCAACCCCCCCAAAAAAGGAATCACTCTCCACCAAGACTTTATCTTTTTACCTTTATTTTTTCCTTGTGTGGTAGACTATTACCACTATATTTATGGCCTTCAACAAACAACCCCTTCTGCTCTTTACACTTTCATGCAATCCTCTCCGACATTGATATTGGGCCTGGGAATGTGACCAGGGGCCAAAGGACTTTAACAAGCATGATACCAATAGAGGCTTAATAATTTCTTGCACCTGGGGCAGGTTCTCTAGAAATACTTTCTCTTAAAAGGTAGCCACCATGCTATAAAAGCTCAGGGATAGACATGTGGCTAAGAAGCCACATGGAGAAAGATCTTAGAAGATGAGAGGCCATCTAGGGGATTTCAGCCTCATGTAAGCTCCCGGATGACTGCAGCTGCACAAGTGATTTCAGCTAGACTGATTTCAGCTATACAGAGGCAGAACTGCCCAGCTAAACCCAGTCAACCCATAAAATCACAAGAATAATAAATCTGTGTTATTTTTAAGCTTCTAAGTTTTGGGATAATTTGTCACACAGCAACAGGTAACTAATACACCATATAAATATAGAGAGAAATTGGTCTCTTTTGGAAAAAAAAACTTCTAAATATTACAATTTTAGCTAAGTTAGGGTTATTACCCATTTTTGAAATTTTTTCCAGTCCTTTAAAATAGTTGTTTCCAATTATCACTATTTGAACAATGCTGTGATAAACTTTCTTGTATCTCTGCAAGTACGTCTATAGGATAGACTCAGGATGCTGTATCAAAGGATACTTGTGATTGAAATTTAATTGCCCTCCAAAAAGGTTATATAATGTTATACTTCCACTAAGAAAGATGAAAGTGCTCATTTCCCTACACCTTAACCAATTATAGATATTATTAATCTTCTTAATTATTGCCAATTTTATGGGCCAAAAAAACCACACTGCAGACTTCCACTTGCATTTCTTTGAAAATCTTTTCAAATGTTTATTGATTACTCTAATTCCTCTTCTGTAAATTGCTTACTCATATTTTGTCTATTTTTTTCTTTTAAATGCATTTGTATGTGAGGAGTTAAGATGGTGGAGGAGTAAGTGACCTTCATTTCATCTGGTCCATGGAATTCAGCTAGATAGTTATCAAATCATTCTGGGGGCGCCTGGGTGGCGCAGTCATTAAGCGTCTGCCTTCGGCTCAGGGCGTGATCCTGGCATTCTGGGATCGAGCCCCACATCAGGCTCCTCTGCTGGGAGCCTGCCTTCTTCCTCTCCCACTCCCCCTGCTTGTGTTCCCTCTCTCGCTGGCTGTCTCTCTCTGTCAAATAAATAAATAAAATTAAAATAAAAATCATTCTGAACACCTGTGAAATCAATCAGAGATCTGAGAAAAGAATTGCTGCAATTTTACAAATAGAAAAGCCACCACTTTTTGCAAGATAGGAGGTGCAGAAACATGTGTCAGGGCAATATATTGGAAGATAAACCCCAGGGAAGGAGCTTGCATAAGGAGGGTACTGGAAAGTATAACGAGTGCACTGCAAAATCGTAACTTTTAAAAGTGTGCTACAGTTAGGGACATCCATGGCCTAAAGGTGCTCAGGTGGTTAAGCAGGGCAGAACCCCAGGTGGGACAGCGTGGTCTCAGGATCCCCAGGGTCACAAAAAGAACGGGAGTGCCTGACTGAGGCAGAATTCCCAAGCATCAGAACAGGAAAGCTGACTGAAAACTGCAAGTCTAGGCGCTGGCTTTCTGCTCAGTGTTGCCATAAACCACAAACCCTGGCACGGTAGGGTGACCACTATCGCAAAAGGGGCCCAGCAAAAGGCAGAAGCCTGGCAAGACCCCTCTCCACTCCCTCTCCACCCGCCCCCCCACCCATTGAATCTACACATTCAGTGCAATCCCTATCAAAATACCATCAACATTTCTCACAGAGCTGGAACAAACAATTCTAAAATTGGTATGGAACCAGAAAAAACCCAGAATAGCCAAAGAAATGTTGAAAAAGAAAACCAAAGCTGGTGGCATCACAATTCCAGACTTTAAGTTCTATTACAAAGCTGCAATCATCAAGACAGTGTAGTACTGGCACAAAAACAGACACATAGATCAATGCAACAGAATAGAGAACCCAGAAATGGACCCTCAACTCAATGGTGTCAACTAATCTTCGACAAAGCGGGAAAGAATACCCAATGGAAAAAAAGACAGTCTCTTCAACAAATAGTGTTGGGAAAATTGGACAGCCACAAGCAGAAGAATGAAACTGGACCATTTTCTTACACCATACACAAAAATAAACTCAAAATGGATGAAAGACTTAAATGTGAGACAGGAATCCATCAAAATCCTAGAGAATACAGGCAGCAACCTCTGTGACCTCAGCCACAGCAACTTCTTGTTAGACATGTCTTCAAAGGCAAGGGAAACAAAAGCAAAAATAAACTATTGGGATTTCATCAAGATAAAAAGCTTTTGCACAGCAAAGGAAACAGTCGACAAAACCAAAAGACAACTGACAGAATGGGAGAAGATACAAATTTATAAATCTATAAACTCAACACCCAAAAAACAAATAATCCAGTCAATAAATAGGCAGAAAACATGAACAGACATTTCTCCAAAGAAGACATAAAAATGGCAACAGACACATGAAAAAATGCTCCATGTCACTTGGCATCGGGGAAATACAAACGAGAACCACAATGAGATACCACCTCACACCAGTCAGAATGGCTAAAATTAACAACTCAAGAAACAACAGATATTAGTGAGGATGTGGAGAAAGGGGAACCCTCTTACACTGTTGGTGGGAATGCAAACTGGTACGACCCCTCTGGAAAAGAGTATGGAGGTTCCTCAAAAGTTAAAAATAGAGCTATCCTACGACCCAGCAATTGCACTACTAGGTATTTATCCAAAGGATACAAACATGGTGATTCAAAGGGGCACATGCACCTCAACTTTATAGTATCAATGTCCACAATAGCCAAATTATGGGAAGAACCCAGATGTCCATCAACAGATGAACAGATAAAGATGTGGTATATATAGACAATGGAATATTACTCAGCCATCAAAAAAATGAAATCTTGTCATTTGCAACAATGTGGATGGAACTAGAGGGTATTATGCTAAACAAAATAAGTTAGAGAAAGACAAATACCATATGATTTCACTCATACATGGAATTTAAGAAACAAAACAGATGTACCTAGGGAAAGGGAAGGAAAAATAAAATAAGAATCAGAGAGGGAGACAAACCATAAGAGACTCTTAACTATGAGAAACAAACTGAGGGTTGCTGGAGGGGAGGTGGGTAGGGCGATTGGGTAACTGGGTGATGGCCATTAAGAATGGCACTTGATGTAATGAACACTGGGTGTCATATGCAACTGATGAATCACTAAACTCTACCTCTGAAACTAATAAAACACTGTATGTTAAATTGATTTTAAATAAATAATAAATAAATAAACATATTTGTAGAGCTTATCACAGACTATCTTTTTTTAATGTTACAAATACTTTCCCAGTTTTGTCATTTGTTTTTAGCTTTGTTTTTGGTATTTTCATTGTATAGAAAGTTTTACATTTTTACATAATAGAGTCTGATAATAATCATTTCCTTTATTAGTACTGAATTTTGCTTCATAAAAATTTTCTCCAATGTTTTCCTCTAGAATTATTATAGTTTTATTTTTTATGTGATAAATCATTAATACTTCTGGATTTTTTAAATACACACACACACAGTGTGAATCTAATATATTCTCCCCAAATGAATAACCAGTTATGTCAACACTAGTTATTCAATCATTTCCCATAGGTAAGAATTGATATATTTAATATATATTAAATTGTCATATACTTGGGTCTGTTTCTGGACTCTTTATTTCAATGACCTTTTTTATTATTCCTGCATCTCTACCACACTAATTACTATAATTTAAGTGATTTTATTGGTTAGAAATCAATTAAGTGCACATCATAGTAAAATCCAAGTAACAGTGACTTAAGACAAAATTTATTTCCTTCTCATTAAAAATGAATGAGAAGAGGCTGGCAATCCAGGGCTGGTACGGTGTCAGCTGCCTGTTTTGCTCTACTATCCTAGCAAAATCGTTGCCACCCTCAAGGCTACTTCACATTTCAAGATGACTACCATAGCTATCCTGCTCACACTTCAGGAAAAAGGTTAAGGAGGAAAAAGGATGTCTTCCTTCTTTTAAGGAGTCTTCCTTCCCTGAGCCCCTTTTAACTTACACATACAGCAGTGTTCGCTTCAGCAGCACATATACACATAGATTCATATAGATCATTGGTCAGAATTTAGTACTGATGGACACACACAGCATTATGGGATGCTAAACAAAATCATCTTTAGCAGGGTGACACACAGTTCACTAGTGAATTTAGTTTATCCTACTCTCAGAACTCTGATAACTGCTTCTAAATGATGAAAGAGCAAGTGTTCTACTTTTGTATATGTTCAAAAATTTCTCTTTCAGCAAGTATCTCAAAACACTATAAAGGAGTTGACTAAACATAGCACTATTTAATGTGTAGTCCAATTTTTAAAAAATGAGAAATACATGGCAAAAATGCGTATATGTTTAGCTTATGGCTAAAGCATGTGGTTAAAAATGCTGACAATAACTGAGGCAACTCAGTATGATTGGTTGATGATCAGAGGGTATGGCAACTATCAAAGCAATAGGCATGAGCCAAAAGATACACTGCTCTGCCCGATTATAACACAGGCAAAGTAATGTTGCTAAGATTATGTACAAGCAATTCGTTCAAATTAACATGCTATTAAAAAGTATTTTATTCAGTCTTCTTCTTCCAGTTTTTACTTTGAAAAAGCAACCAAGTCTATTGGCAGAGGCTCTTGAACACTTAAGAACACAAATACCCCATAAACACTTTCTCCTTGCCAAACTAAACAAGTTCAATTGAACTAAAGAATCAGCCAGCTGCTTGCCACTGCCTGTACTGTGGGGGGAGATGAAAAGAGACGAATAGTTATTACTTTCTCCATTGAGCCACCCAAATTTCTCTCTCCCATGTCTTGCCAGGGGGAAGTGTAAAAAGTTATAAGGTTTTGTCAATGAGCACTGCAAACTATTCCTTGGGGATAGGTAAATTAAGGGTATTTAGGATTTTGCTACATCCAAGCAGACAAGTCTTCCATATTAGCTTGCTAGGGTTGCTGAAACAAAGTACCAGATTGCGGCCTAAACACCAGAAGTTTATTTGCTCACGTTTCTGGAGGCTAGAAGTCCAAGCTCAAGGTGTCAGCAGGGTTGGTTCCTACTGAGAGTGATAAGGAAAGGATCTGTTCCAGGCCTTTCTCCTTGGCTTGTAGCCATCTTCTCCCTGTGTTTTCACACCATCTTCAGTCTGTACAAGTCCTGTCCCAATTTCCTCTTATAAGGACACCAGTTATATTGGATTGGGGCCCACCCTGATGACCTCATTTTAACTTAATTATAAAGATCCCATCTCCAATTATGGTTACATTCTTAGGTCCTCGGTATTAAGGCTTCAACATATAAAAAGGGGGTAGAAGACATGATTCAGCCCATGATGCACTTTATTCAGCTGCAATAAACTAGGGTTGTAGCAAGTAATCCCACTCTCTTTTCTTATATTAGAGGTATTTAAATATCATCCATTTATTCATAAACTATTGAGTGTCTACTATGTCCTAGACGCTAGGTTTACAAAGCTGAATATGACATAGTCCCTGACTTGAGGGATTCACAGTCCACTAGGGGAGACAAGTTAAACCTAAAACATAGCAAGAGTGAGTGTCCTTTAATCCCTTTTGAAATAAAACAAGGCAAATCAGAGTATAAGCAAATAAAATAATAGAAACAAATGTTATGAGGAAATGGGGAGGGATGTAAAAGAAAGCCCATTGTAAATTTTATCTTGCAATCATTTTGCTCTCATTTGCCCCTTTTTCCTCTCTCTTTCCCCAAAATTACAGCATATAGAAATATACTTTCCAAAGCACAGCTCTACTTTAATTTCTTTAAAGCATTTTGCATTCTAAGTGGCAGTTTTCCCTGCTCTAATGTTGGGAACAAAGGAAGACAGAAATGTTAAGAGAACCAAATTCCAGCTGACTTGTGGGTTGAGTTGATGTCTTAGAGTGAGTCACCGCCCTTTCGTAAATTGGAATGAAACTCCTAACCATTAATAAAGTCTGCCAATAGAGGCTCAGATGTTCAATTCGAAAATGATGGGGGCAAAGGGAGGGTGCAATGAGAAAATGCAAGTAAACACAGTTAATGAAGGTAATGTGTACTAGTAGAGCCGTAATAATAAAAGCAATAGATCTTGACTGTACTACAAAATTCTGTTTGATTAGTCTTAGTCAGAAATTCAGTTGATCTTATTAAAATAGTTGTTTATCTTCATTTAAAAATTACAGGAAGCAAAGCAGCAATAAATAGTTCAGTATGATCATGCTGATTCATATTAACTGGGGTAACAGTCAATTTGTTTTAGCAGAGGCTGAATTATACATTTTTAAAAAATAAAGTTTTTAATAATATTAAGTTTTATACAAGTATAACAAAATATAACTTACATTTTGCTTTACAACTAAATATGAAACTAAAAGTAGTACAACAAAAATTTCTATCTTGGTTCCTCCCCAAGTACTTGAAAGTCCTGTAAGAATGCTTAAAATCCCTAAAGTAGTTTAAGCATTTCTTTTTCAATTATGCATTGTTTCTGAAGAAAGGATTTAAAACAGAAAACTAAACATCTGTTTGGACCCTTTCACCAATAACCAACTCCTGACTAATGGAATCCAAGTGCCATAAATCACATTATATTACTATGAACTCTGGAGCTTTATAATATGTTGACATGTAAAGTATCTGCCCTGATTACATCAGTGACCTGTTCAACACCATTTCCACGAAGAAGCTGGCCTTCCTGAAGTGCTACCTAAAACATACACCTGTGTAGCATATCTGAAGTTCTCATAGTGAAAAGAACAAGTTTTACCCTTACTTTTCTTGATGTCACCTTTCTTGGCCTGTTCTTCCTTTCCCCCCAACCCATCATTATCATGGATAAAAAAAGCTTTTCATCTTCCCAAAAAAAAAGGAACTTGTTAAAAATTAAATGTTACACATATGGTAGAGAAGCTTATTGGAAGGAATCCTTTTGGGGAGCCTGAGTGGCTCAATTAGTTAAGCATGCCTTCAGCTCAGATCATAATCCCAGGGTCCTGGGTTGGAGCCCCATGGCTGGCTCCCTGCGGAGAGGCCTGCTTCTCCCTCTGCCTCTGCCCCTCTCCCCTACTTGTGCCCTCGCACTCTCTCTCTCTCTCAAACAGATGAATAAGATATTTTAAAAGAGGGGGGTGGCGCCTGGGTAGCACAGTTGGTTAAATGTCTTCCTTTGGCTCAGGTCATGATCTTGGAGTCCTGCGATCAAGCCCCATGTCGGGCTCCTTGATCAGTGGGGAGTCTGCTTCTCCCTCTCCCTCTGCCTGTCCCTCCCACTGCTTGTGCTCTCTCTCTCTCTGTCAAATAAAATCTTTAAAAAAAAAAAAAAAAGGAAGCCTTTTAACATTTTAAATACAAAATGCAGTTGAACAAATTACAGCAAGCATAGCTAAAATTTCTCCTCCACTCCTTTCTATTCAGAGAGTAATCATACCTTATAGTCCTTTTGCACACTTCCCCTCTAGTATTTTAACACAGCTCAATAAATAGAAAAAGGAACATGGTACAATGAAGAGTCCAAAAAACTCGTCCTCACTTTCCAGCAAATTAAACTTTCCAATCTCAATTAACTCCACTATGAAAAGTAGTGATAACGTCTACATCACAGGAATGTTTTAGGGATGAAAAATAATACAAATAAAGCAAGGTCACGCCATAGATGCTCAATAATAATAGGTCTAATTATTACTAACAAAATATTTATCAATTGGACAATTGAGAATGTATTTTGGAAGCTTAAACTTCAGAAGTTTCTAAAAGGGGAGATTGCTGGGCTAGAGATAGGAGGGAGGCTTCATTAGATTCTAATGCTCTCCAGCTACTTCCATCCTTATTTATTCTTCACCAATTAACTTTCTGATTTAGTAGCCTAATCTATGTCATTGCCTCCAAGTATTTCACCACCAATTTATTCCTTAACCCCCTTTACAGTATGTATTTTGTTCTCATCATATACTTTCCATCAACTTAGAAATGACAAATCTATTGGGTTTTTCCCCTCAATATTCTTTTCCTTTAGGGGCGCCTGGGTGGCACAGCGGTTAAGCATCTGCCTTCGGCTCAGGGCGTGATCCCGGTGTTATGGGATCGAGCCCCACATCAGGCTCTTCAGCTATGAGCCTGCTTCTTCCTCTCCCACTCCCCCTGCTTGTGTTCCCTCTCTCGCTGGCTCTCTATCTCTGTCAAATAAATAAATAAAATCTTAAAAAAAAAATATTCTTTTCCTTTAACCTTGCCACAAGCATCTTCCTTTCCAAAACTCTAAGAAGACCTCACTGTGTTCAGTATTCTGGTTCTATCACCTACATAACCATTCTGACTTTCTGTACTTCTTGAACAGTCCATTCATTGTACACATTTCTACCTTCCCTACTTAGACACTTCTCTCTCTGACCCATTTCTAAAATACTTCCACCTCCATTCCCTGATCAGGACCCACCTGAAGGTTCATAATTTCCCAAAATAGTCTCTTCCTCTTCTACACTACTAAAGTATACACTGCTTGGGGGTCTATGTTGCCACTCCATCTACCACAGTTATATCTATGGATTAACAAGTCAGCAGAAATATTGAACTTTTAGTTCAAAAGGAAATATATATACCTGGCAAGTTTAAAGAGGTCAGACTGGCAACTTTTTATACCCCCATGGGCAGAGGTACACAGGATGTGTACGTTGATTAGAATCAATACCCTAACTAAATTAATTAAATGTTCTTTACATTTAGGGGCACCTGGGTAGCACAGTCATTAAGCTTCTGCCTTCAGCTCAGGGCATGATCCTGGCATTATGGGATCAAGCCCCACATCAGGCTCCTCCGCTGGAAGCCTGCTTCTTCCTGTCCCACTCCCCCTGCTTGTGTTCCCTATCTGGCTGGCTGTCTCTCTCTGTCAAATAAATAAATAAAATCTTAAAAAAAAAATATTCTTTACATTTAATTAGGCAAGCTCAAAAAGATTAAAATAGAGTTCATAAGGGGCACCCGGGTGGCTCAATCAGTTAAGCATCTGCCTTCAGCTCAGGTCATGATCCCAGGGTCCTGGGATCAAGCCCCACATTGGTTTCCCTTCTCAGCAGGGAGTCTGCTTGTCCCTCTCCTTCTGCCCTTCCTCATGGTTCCGCTTGCTCTCTCTCTCTCTCTTTCTCTCTCAAATAAATAAAATATTTTTTAAAAATAGAGTTCATAATTGCTTGCCCAATTTAAGCACTTTTAAGGCTTACATTATTCTCTCAAATTTCCAAGCCTAAACGTCATTCTATGAAAGAGTAAATGTAAATCTTCCAATTGCTGAAGCCTCAAATAATTTTCATAGTACAGTTTAAGAACTCATATATAATGTTTTCACTAAGTACAAATAACTGAATGAATCCTTATGCATTTATATTAGAAAGCAACTAATGTTCATCAGTTAATCAAAAGACTCTTTGTTCAGGAAAACACACACCAAACAAATACCACTTAACATTTACTACTAAAGGGCTATCCTGATGCAAGCCTCAATAATGACAAATATTTAAACTAAAATGGAAAAGTACTATTTCCACAACTTCTGGATCTTTTATCTGTGTTGCACATAACATTCTTTACAAGGTACAAACAGGATTCAGGAATGCAAACTGATCTTGAGTCCCCAGTAAATTAAAATGTAAATTATATAAGGTACATATACATTTATCATCCCATTCCCATTCTGGGATCTTCTACCATAACCATACTTGGATGTATTTGTTAAAATAGCAGAAGACATGACATCACCTAGAACAGACCAGTAATAATTACGATAGGGTTACCAAAAACTGAAATTAATTGGGCAAAAAGGAAAAAAATAAGACACTCAAATAAAATAATTAAATTTATTTCTCAGTAACTGAGACTAAGGAATGAGTGTGATTGGAAAAAAAATTAGGGTACTGATTAAAAACATGAGCTATGGCATCAGATTGGAATTCAGCTTAACTCTACCACTAACTAGTTGCTGATCTTGAACAAGTTTTTTTTTTTTTTTTAAGATTTTATTTATTTATTTGACAGAGAGAGAGACAGCCAGCAAGAGAGGGAACACAAGCAGGGGGACAGGGAGAGGGAGAAGCAGGCTTCCCACTGAGCAGGAAGCCCAATTTGGGGCTCGATATGGGGCTCAATCCCCAAGCCCTGGGATCACGAACTGAGCCGAAGGCAGATGCTTAATGACTGAACCACCCAGGCACCCCCTGAACAAGTATTTTAACCTCTTTGAGTCTCAGGTTTTTTACCTGTAAAGTAAGGATAATAATACAAAGTTGTGCACAGATTAAATGAAAATAATTATGCAAAGTACTTAGAAAGTACTACATAGGAAAATCTCAATAAATTGCATTCAATCCAAAAGGCCTCAACATTTTTATAGCTAAATTATTTCAGACCTTGAGGAAGAAATTAATTGCCAGGGCATATAAAAAGATGGAAAGCTTTCCTCTGTCTCTCTCTCTCTCTTTTAAAGATTTATTTATTTATTTGAGAGAGCGAGCATGCATGGAGGGAAGGGGGAGAGGGAGAGGGAGAGAATCTCTAGCAGACTGAGTGAGGAGCCGGATGTGGGGCTCAATCTCACCACCCTGAGATCATGACCTGAGCTGAAATCAAGAGTCAGAAGTTTAACTGACTGAGCCACCCAGGTACTCTTCTCCCTTCTTTTATTTTGCAAAGCTAGTATATTCAGAAACTGAAACCTGAAAAAGAAAATATAAGAGGAATACTAAAGACAATCTTACATAGCAATCAAATCTAGCTCTACTTTAAAGAGGTATGCTATTATCAAGTTGCCTTTACTCCAAAGACAGCAATTGTTTGGTGAAATCTACTAGGAAGTCCTCTAACATAATTCATCAACCAATAGGTAAAAGAAGAAAAACTATATGATCATCTCAACGTACATCACGAGGGTGTGTGATCAAATTTAATATCTTTTTCCTAGGGTGCCTGGGTAGCTCAGTCGGTTAAGTGGCTACTTCAGCTCAGGTCATGATCCCAGGGTCCTGAGAGCAAGCCCCGCGTCAAGCTTCCTGCTCTGTGGGGAGTCTGCTTGTCCCTCTCCCTCTCCCCCTCTCCACCCCCACTTGGGCTCTCTCTCAAATAAAATCTTTTAAAAAAATTAATATATTTTTCCAATTAAATCTCAATTCCAAAAAGGAATTAAGGAAGTCTATTTTCTTAACATGCTAAAAAAAAAAAGTTGTCAGAAAGAATACACAACTGTGAAACCCTAAAGGCATTCTCACTCAAATGAGAAATGAGCCAAAGATGCTCACTATTCACTAATATAATTTAACATTACTCTAGACATTTAATGTGGAACAAGAAATAAGGATTAAATATTGGCAAGATGAAATTATCATTATTTACAAATGCTAAACCTGCCGTATTACAAAATCCAAAAAAACCTAAGAATTAAGGGGCACCTGGGTGACTCAGTCAGTTGAGCATCCAACTCTTGACTTCGGCTCAGGTCATGATCTCAGGGTCCTGGGATCAAGCCCCACATCTGTCTTCCTGCTCAGCAGGGAGTCTGCCTGAGATTCTCTCCCTCTCCCTCTGCCCTTCATCCCCACACTGGTGTGTACTCTCTCTCTCTCTCAAATAAATAAATTTAAAGAATCTTTAAAAAAAAATAAATAAAAACTACAAGAATTAAGAATTTCATAAAATGACCAGTTAGAAAACAGTATACCTAAAGCACCAATTTTTCTATGTTCCGTCGGGAAGATGCAATCCTCTTTAAGACACAATGAAAAAAGATTCCATTGGCAATAGCAAGTTTTAAAATATCAAAAATTTATTTCAAAAATAGGCAGAACCACATGAAGAAAACTATAAAACACTGAGTCATTTAAAAATGACTTGGAGGCGCCTGGCTGGCTCAGTTGGTAGAGCATGTGACTCGCTCTCAGAATTGTGAGTTCAAGGCCCACGTTGGGGGTAGAGTGTACTTAAAAAATAAGAAAATAGTTTGTTTAAAATGATGAAAATATTGTAAAGATATCACAGCTATCTCAAAAAATTAATCTGAAATTCCACTGGGGTTTTTTTGAGATCTTAATAAATTGGATTAAAGGTAATTTGAAAAAATAAATATAAGAGAAATGCTAAAAATGTTTTGAGAAAGATAACAGAAATTCACACAACCATATAGTAGGATACATTAAAAAGTTACAATAAACTAAGACTGAAATCACCGGAGCAAAAAATAAACAGCCCCATGAAGCAAAACAGAAAGCCTAAGAAAAAATCATATGTATATGATTTTAATATATGATTTTATATATGATTTTCACATGTTAAATATATGTTTACGTAAATCATGTAAACCATGACTTGATATATAATACAGATAACATTTAAAACCTCTGGGAAAAGATAAAATTGCCCAGTAGTGTTAAAATAATTGACTTGCCACTCTACACCAAATATGTTCCAAATAGACTAAAGTGGTACATGTTTTTAAAAACTGTGAAAGTAATGCAAAGAAACAGAGGTAAATAGTTATATAATTTGGGAGTGCAGGGAGGCCTTTCCAAGCAGGCAGTTACCATAAAAGAAAAATTTGATATATTTAACTATACTAAAAATGTTTAAAATCTATTTAAAAAGAAAAATCCACACCAAAAACAAAATGAGGATGTAAATGACAAACTGGAAAAATTACTTGCAATTTAACTTGACAAAGATCTAATAGTTTTACACACAAAGAACTCTCATAACTCAGTTTTTTAAAATCTCCAATATCATAATAAACAAAGGACTCTAATAGATAATTCACAAAAGAAATACAAATATTTAATGTCACTAATAATCAATGAATTTTAAAAATACAAAAGATAAAACTTTTCATGTCAAAATGGCAGTTTTTTTATTCATAGTGCTAAAAATGGAGAAGTTGCCAGCATTCTCAAGCATAACTAAAAAATGAATATTAAGCCTTTCTGGAAAGCAATCTATTACTATTAATTAAAAATAATTAAAATATGCACACCATTTGATGTCAGAATGTATCCTAAGGAAATAATGATATGGGCAATGATTAAACTATCAAGCTAAATGCTACAATATTCATTCAAAATTATTGGAAAGGGCTTAAATTTTTAACACCTGAAATAAATGATAGTAAATCCATATTCTGGAATATTAACCATAGATTTAAAATGATGTTTTGCCATAAAAGAATATTTTATTGACTCAGATAAGCATTCACCAATTAAGTGAAAATAAGCTAGTAACAAGGCAGCATACACAAAAAACAAAAACAAAATCATAGTACATACAGTATGGTTTCTTTTTGTTAAAAAAAAAAGTAAATACCTATTTAAAAGAACCTATAAAGATATTCACTAATGTATTAATAATTATCTCTGGGTGGAGGCATTATAAATGTTATGTATCATTTATGCATTCCTAAATTTTCCAAATTTCCTACAGTCACCATATCTTACATTAGTAAATAGGAAAATACAGAATGTTTACAAAATTGCTGTCGCTATAGTAACAATAGTATCTAAAATCATGCTAACATTGATATTCCCACTCTTTTAGGCTGCACCAAAATTAAGGATGCCTACTGTCTAGGTTAGATCATACTTTGATACTTTAATCACAATGAAATAAATTTTCAGAACTTTAGAAATCAGACAAGTTTTCGCTCCACGTTTACTTATGATTGAGTACAATGTCTAATAATATTTAGAATTAACCACTTGCTTTCAGCCCCCTCCCAAAGGTAAGAATCCAAAGTAAGGAATAAGCCCTGGACATCGGAACCAGCAGAGCTCAACTTTTAAATACATCAAGGGACGTCTGGGTAGCTCAGTCAGTTAAGCGTGGGCCTTCGGTTCAGGTCATGACCCCAGGGTCCTGAGATCGAGTCCCGCATCAGGCTTCTTGCTCTGTGGGGAGCCTCCTCTCCCTCTGCCTCTGCAGCTCCCCCAGCTTGTGCGTGCCCACTCTCTGACAGTAAATAAATAAAATCTTTAAAAATAAATAAATAAAATAAAAATAAATACATCCAAATACTGAGCCAGAAATTAAAAAGAAAGGAAGGAAGGGAGAGAGTGGGGGAATATAAATATTACCTTTCTCAGGATAGAAAGTATGGGCCTTTGACAACTTCTAATCACAACTCTCCTCAGTCTCATTTGGGAGACAGAGCAATGATTTTATCTTCCAGTGTATTTAAAAACCATATATCCAAAGGGCAAGCAAACAGGATTTCTTCTGAGCATAAATGTTAAATATTCTCTTTTCTCAGTGCAGATATGTAGCCTAACTCCAATAGGACCAAAAAGACTCTGGCAGTACTTGGCTCTCAATAACAAGCAATAGTCAAACTGTTAATTCCATCTGCTCCCCTCCAAAAAATGACAAAGTATTACACGGTGGCACCAGGGGTCCCAGGCTCCATTTAAGGAGTTTTCCAGAGTGGCATCCATTTCCACAAGATTAAGATGAGTACTTCAAAAAATCAATCTTGATACTGCACGATGACAACTTGGGTGCTGATAACAAAAGAAATGTGCTATCTTTAACATCATATTCTTCGTTTCTTCCAAATTGTCTTCCTTTGTTATTTGTCAAAGCTCTGAATTTCATCCATTTCCATCTCCTTAGGGACTCAATTCCAGTAAATATGTCATCTTTCCTATCTCTTACTTCTCACTTTCTTTATGCATGTAAAGAAACAAACGTAGCATTCCTTCAAGCTATATCCGTCTTCAGTGGTTTTCAACCTTGCCTGCACGTTGGAATTACCCAGGGAACTTTAATGTACCTGTGCAACTAATCTAGAGTGACAAAAAGTAGATCAGTGGTTTCCTGAGGATGAGAGGAAGAAATTACAACGGGACACAAGGAAACTTTTAGAGGTGATAGACAATGTTCGTTTTTTTGATTGTGGTGATAGTTTTACAAATGAAAACCTATGTCAAACATTAAATTGCACACTTTAAATAGGTGTAGCTTATTACTTGCCAATTATATTGCAACAAAGCTGTTGAAATAAATATAATGCCTAGGTTCCGCCTCAACCCCTGGAATGGGCTTTCCCCTGGAAATCAAGATTCTTAAAAGCTCTCCAGATAATTGTAAATGTGCAGCTAGGAATGAGAACCACTGCTCTATAGCTATCATTCTCTTCCTTCTTCAGTTTTCTTGAAATGCCTCTCTCAAGTATGTCTACTTTATCATTACCCATTCTTTCTCAATCTTCCAAAGATCACTATGCAGTTAAAACTGTACTTGTTAAAGTCCCCTATGGAATCCTGACCAATTCCCTGGTCCCGGGAGTCCTCTCCTTACTTGACACCTCTTTACAGCATTCAAAATTTTTGACCCATTCCGCCTCTATTTGAAATTCTCTCCTTCCTTAGCATCTTTCCTGATGTTCCTCCTATCTTTCTAACTACTACTCTTCTATCTCTTTCACACTATTCTTCAACCCATTTCTGCTTTTTATCAGTCTGTTCTTCAGCTGCTGCTTTGATCATACTAAAAGCTTTCCTTGAATCATTTCAATATAACCAAATCAATACAGCTTCAATTCAACACCCAGTCTGCCCTGTAATCCTGATTTCTTTTATAAGTTCCACGCCCATGGATCCAAACATCTAATTGACATTTTCACCTGAATGCTCCACAGCTTCCTCAAATTCAAAAAACCCCAAATAGAGCTTGCCATCTTCCGTCCACCTTCCCTCACTTCCAGTTACTAGAATCAAGTAAAATCCTCAGGGTCCTGATTCCTCCTCCTTTCTTTCCAAAGGTGACAAGACCTATCAGATTCTACCTCACTCTGCCAGGGTGAGGCTCTCAAACAAAAATTCATTAAATGGCTTCTTACTCAACACCTTCAATCCAAAACCCATAGCCAAGGAAACCTTGCCCTGGTCTGGAGCTCTACCACCCTCACTATTCTCATCTTCCACCATTTCCTTATTTAACCTCTGCATTCAAGTTATGTTAATGTCAGTGTTATTGACTTTGGACTTGTCATTGACAATGACTTCTCTAAGCTGCCATAGTTTCTCACTTATTCTCCTTGGAAAGTTACCGACCTCCTGCACTTGGCTAAATTATATTTCAAAACTGTACTGTGTTCTCCTGACTCTACCTACATCCAAACTGAATTAGCCATCCCCTACTCTGCTCCCTTACTACACTAGGCATATCTCTATTCAGATTTAACACATGGTATTATAACTATTACTTGATCTGTCTTGTACATCAGAGAGTAAATTTCTTGATGACAAGAATTATGACATTCATTTCTGCCCTAAAACCTATTCAGCCTGGGGCAGTGCAAAATAAATATATGTTGGACATAACTTCAATTATTTACAAAATGTAAACTTGATACCCCCAATATGGTACTGATACTAACATTTTTCAAAGTTTTAAAATATTCATTATAAAATAAATATCACACAATAGGATCCTGAATAAAACAGTTGACTGTAAGATATTTTTAAACTCCGTCAAAACAACACCACTCTAAAAAATGCAACCAAGATCAGATTTTATAAAATAGAAAAACAACAAAGAAAGCATAGCAGGAATAACATACTGACATAACCAACACCTTATGGGGGTGTCTATATCCAAGTACTGCTAATGTTCACAATTAAGAGGTTTTATAATCCCTCTATGATAATAACTGTAGTAAATCAAAAAGGAATAAAAGAAGCCAAATCCAGAATTTTTTAAACTAAATATGTTATGGTTTTCCCCTTAGCCACTTTATGTAAATGAATTATTTGAATAAATGATTTTAAAACTACTATTGGCCAAGCAGATCCTAAAATTTTTCTTTCTTTCTTGCCTTTCCCTGCACTTCAAAAAAAAAAAAAAATGGTGTTTGGGACCAAGGTTCATCTTGTAAACCTTAAAATGTATTAACCCAAAGAAAAATGCTTAGAAATTGAAGGGAGGGCCAGCCAGTCTGTGGGTGTTAGGAGAACGTTCTTATGGAAAACAACCCTCCTGGGTTTATCACATTGACTCAAGGTTACACCGATCCTTATGACTCTATGCAGATAAGATTTTAAAAGCTGAAAATGTCAAACTGTCAAGTGTTACATGAACCAAGGAGGTGGTATATCGACTCCCAAAACTACTGTGTGACCCAAAGGACAAATTATTTGCAAAAGGACAGCTTGGTCCTACTGACTATGGTACTGTCTCTGAAATTAGTAGCTAGCTGGCTGTGGAACAAACTCCCCCTACCTGAAGAGCGGAGACGCTGCCGGGCGTGTGATAGTGTATTTATCAGAGACCCGATCCTGGACAGTATGAAACCACTAGGGCAAAATTAAAATCTTTCAGGAGTGCGTAAACTTAGGGGTACAGAGCACAATTGTGCACGCTGAAGGGCGGATACGCAGTTTTGCTGAAGCGTGCAAACTTGGGGTCTTTTAATTGCAACCATTTTCAGACAAAACCCCGACGATTCCCAAGTACGTTAAAAATCAGCCTCGGGAGAGGAACAACTCATAGAAGGGAGCAAGTGCTGAAGAGGGAATCTCCAGTGTAATAACCAAGGAAGGAATCGTATCTGCTTTCTGAATCTCACCGTGCTGCGAGAGACACCAAAGACCCAGACGAACGCTGCTTTTAAAGATGGGGAGGGGGGTTGTCGACGGTGACCATTTTGGTCACTGGACTAAGGGATAGCGGTAACCTCCCTGGAGTGGGAGAGGCCAGGCCGGATCATCAACAGCGGCGGGATGCGGGTGAGGGGCCCCCGCAGAGGGGCGGCGGGTCCGACCGAGGCGGCTGCACCCTGGGCACGCCCGGAGTCTGGACCGCTCCTTGCTGGGAAAGAGAAAGACCCGAGTCCACGCGCACAAAGCTGCCGCCGCCCAAGCAGCAAACGGGCTGCGCCCAACTTCGGGGCGAGCTGCCGCCGGCCGCAACCCACTCACCCGACCCCTCTGCTCCGGCCCCTCGGACGCCCCTAGCGCCCAGCGCCTTCTCGCACCCACCCGCGGCGCCTCGCGAGCGAGCCGTTACCCCCAACGAAGGCGCCGCCCCGGGGACAAAGTCCCGGTCCCCTCTCCGCCGCCGCCTCGCCCCGGCTCCTCCCTGACAAAAAAGTTATCGGTCGCCGGCCGCCCTGGGGGCCCGGCGTGGGTCGCTCGGTCGGACTCACCAGAGCGGCTTCCCGAGCTCCACCTCCAGAACCTCGACTTGTCTCACTCGACAGCGACAGCGGCTGCTCTCTGCTTTCTCCCGAGTAGCAGCACCACCTGCCCCCCTTCTTCCTAACAGAACGGGTCCCAGCGAGCCATCTTCCCCCTCTGCTCAGTGACTGACAACCCAGCCCCGAGAGCCGCCACTGCCGCCAGCCACTCTGACAGGCACGGCTAGGGACCCGTCCCCAGGCAGCCAACCACCACCGCCCCACTTCGGCTCGGCCTATAGCCGTGCCGTAGGGCGGGACCAGAACAACTTCTTCACCAATAAGAATCTTCCTCTGCTAGGCCTGGGGCGGAGCCATGAGGTGGGAGGGAGGGCGACTTAGATGGGCGTGGTCTGAGCACTGGGCGTAGTCGGGGCGCCAGAGGGAAAATGATTGACCGTGGGATTTGCGGCAGGGCTGGTGAGAGTGATCAGTCAGCGCCTCTCAGACCCTGAGCCAAGAGGATTTATAGCCCTCTCAGAAGAAAATAAGCCTTTTGGATAGATGTTAACCATAATCACGGAAGATAAACTAATATATTTTAATTTCTTTTTTTTTTAAGATTTTATTTATTTATTTGACTGAGAGAGAGAGAGACAGGCATTGAGAGAGGGAACACAAGCAGGGGGAGTGGGAGAGGAAGAAGCAGGCTCCCAGCAGAGGAGCCTGATGCGGGGCTCCATCCCAGAACGCTGGGATCACGCCCTGAGCCAGAGGCAGACACTTAACGACTGAGCCACCCAAGTGCCTCATAATATATTTTAATTTCTTGGTCAGGGGGATTTACTTCCCAGTAATTTGAGTCACAAGAATTTATTAAAATCTTATCAAATACCAGGAGGGAAGAAAATGTCCTTTTTTGCAAAATGGTCTTGAAAACTCTTCCCATCTTATTATAAATTGCCTTTGGCCTTCGCCTGGAGAAAGTCAAGCGCAATTCCCCAACTTTATTCCATAGGCTGTTTTTATTGTCTCCATGTTGCCTTCCTACTCTTCTCCTAAACACATACTAAATATTTTGTGTGGCTACCAGTACCTGAGCACATCTAAACCAGCTCCTACGTATATGGTCCCTCTGTTTTTGACCTTGTCAACTACTCCTATCACATCCCTCTCAAGTGCAGTAGAATTAATTAGAAGAGAAAGGGACTTGCACCTGGAAGACAAGAAGTCATTCTGGGTTTATACCAGAAAGGGGAAGGACTTCAAAGCAAGCACCAAATGATCTTTTTAAACATGCCAAATACATGAATAACAAGCACATAAATAAGAAAATACTCGATATCAAACAGGCATCAAGCAAACAATTTCAGGTAACCATTAGGGCAGTCAGCATCTCCTTTCCAAGAGCATAGCCACATTTATAAGCAAATGATTACAAAATACAGTGATAGGGCAATAGAGCTAGGTTCAATGAGCAAGGGAAACACAAAGGAAGAAATTATTGTGTTTAGGAAGGTCAAGGAATTTCACAAGAAAGGTACTGTTTGAGTTGGATCTTAAAAGGTAAACAGAAGTTTGCCAGAAAAGAAAGTCAAAGGGCATTTCAGTAAAAAGGAACAGCATGTTCAAAGACATAGAGTTGTAAAAGGACACTGAGGGTTTGGGAGCATTGAGAAAGTGGGTAGGACTGAAGATAAGTAGCAGCCAAAAATTAAGGTAGAGCAAAAGCTTGAGATGAGATTGTAAAAGGTCTCAGGAGCTACACTAAGGTATTTAGAAGAGCGCTGTTCAACAGAGCTTTCTGCAATGAGGGAAATGTTCTGTATTTGTGCTGTCCAATATAATAGCCACTGGCCACTTACAATACAGCATAGCTGAGGAACTTTTTTTTTTTTTTTTTTTTTAAAGAAAGGCAGACTGCCACCTACAGCACCTCATTTGGATGTGTCTGGAGTCTTAGAAGCTTGACTACCCTACCTTCTCCTACAAATAGACCTTGAGAACTTGTTTGTAGGTTCTAGCAGGGGAGCACGGCTCCTGGAGGAATGATCTTCCTCTATCAGGGCAACTTGTCCCCTTCCACCTATGTTCAGCTTCGGGAGGGGAACACATGGAACTGTGAGAGAGGAAGGGGACACCACCCAGCCAGACAGATCAGTCAAATCAACCCTGGCAATCAATGGGATGACAGATGTCACAGCCAGATTGTTCTGACATCAGGAACTCCCTTTTTTTATCTGGGTGTGAATCACTCCCATATCGGACATCTCAGGTGTAGACCTTATTCTGCAGGCAATGAGGGACCAACAGAAGCTTTTAACCATGTGGAAAACTCAATCAGATTTCTTCTAAAGGGTGAGAATCCTAAAAACAGTGTATACAGTGTCTGTTCTCTTTGAGGGGCATCTTGACAGATTAGACCAGAGTGCAGGCAGAATAATTTAGCTGACCTAAATTATGTGACCCCTGGGTCACAGCCTGGCCAGGGGAAGTGTTTGCCCAAAGGAATACAGACAGGAAGATCCAGAAAGTATGTTATACTCTGACATCTTAAAGAATGCAAGAGGTCAAAACCTGAGAAACTGAATTTTGCCATCAAATCTTGGCGGAATAGGGAGTAGAAGAGTGAGGGGACAGAAGGGAAAAGAAAGCCAAAAGGTCATGTAGAGTAAAAAATAGGAAGAGAGCAAGAATGAGCAGAGTACAAGCATACTAATTAGTTTTACTGGCCATTGGCCATGTGAGCCACTGATGCGTTGCCCTAATTTAAAGAGCCAAAGAGTCTGGTGTCAGAAAGACACAGTAGGACCAGGACAAGACTCCAGGAGAAACGAAGGCCTGAACCACACCTATGGAAGTGAGGATGGAAGGGAGGGGAGAATATCAACTGACTTCCTACACTGTGCAAGATATTCAGCTTGTCAAAGATACAAAGTAATGCTAGAAGCTTACAGTGTAAGCAGCTGGATAACAAACATGAAAAGTGAGATTAATCTATTTAATACAGTAGAAGAGAAGACACAAAGCAAAACATGACTAATGCATTATTTAGATTATTTTCTAGGCAATAACTGCTTTGTGAGTTCAGAAGAGGGAGCAAAACCTCTAGACAAGGCAGTCAGGGAAGGCTTCATGGAGGAGGTAAAAACTGAGCTGAATCTTGAAAATGGGTGGGAATTTGAATCAGAAAATATGTGTGAGGAGGAAACTCCTGGAATGCCTGAAAAAGGAATAGAAGAGGGGAAGCACGGGGCTCCTGGGTGGCACAGCGGTTAAGTGTCTGCCTTCGGCTCAGGGCGTGATCCCGGCGTTATGGGATCGCCCCACATCAGGCTCTTCCGCTATGAGCCTGCTTCTTCCTCTCCCACTCCCCCTGCTTGTGTTCCCTCTCTCGCTGGCTGTCTCTCTCTCTCTGTCAGATGAATAAATAACATCTTTTAAAAAATAAAATAAAATAAATAAAAAAATAAAATAAAATAAAATTTGCCTTGAAGGCAAATGCAGATGTTCAGATTCTGTCTTCTTGCCTAGTGGCTTCCTGTCTGCTCCTTAGAATTACTTAGGATGCCTTTCAAAAATATCAATGCCCAAACCACACCCACACCAAATAAATCAGAAAACTGTAGGGTGGGGCCTGGAAATTGGGTTTATTTTAAAAGCTTTCCAAGTGATTCTAACATACAGCCAGAGTTGAGAATAGGGGGATGACATCATAATATTTTACTAATGCTAAATCAGGACTGTGCATAGGATGGGCTGAGCAGAGAGAGACTGAAGGCTGCCTATGCATATTTACGTATTTGTTTCCTTACTGCAAGAAGACAGGAAGCAGTTTTTCACCTGACTTCACTTCCCGTTTTACAGTGGTGAGATGATATAGAAGACAATTTAAGTCTGCTTTCTAAGTCAGAATAAAACCAAAACACAAATTTATGTTTGCAATCCACTCTCCTTTCCATCACACTTCGTGCATATAAAAATAATTTCCAACAATAACATTCGGCAGTTAACCATTATACATAACCATTTATATTTTAGCAGCAAAGTGCCAGGAAAATGCCTGAGAACATTCTGTTTCAAAAGGGAAATGTTTTTAACCTTTTTTACGAAAGTCAGCATATTCCAGAACTTCCCTACCCATCTTCACTAATTTCTGATATCTGTAGGCACAATTCTATATTAACTACTAAAATGCATTTACCTTCTTGCAAATAAGCTTATTAAAATGCCAGTTGAACATTATAAAGCATAAACATTTTCCCCATAGTATTAAATTTAAGACACTTTATTTTTTTTTAAAGATTTTATTTTATTTATTTATTTGACAGAGATAGAGACAGCCAGCAAGAGAGGGAACACAAGCAGGGGGAGTGGGAGAGGAAGAAGCAGGCTCCCAGTGGAGGAGCCTGATGTGGGGCTCGATCCCAGAACGCTGGGATCACACCCTGAGCCGAAAGCAGACGCTTAACGACTGAGCCACCCAGGCGCCCCTAAGACACTTTAAGAAAGATTTAGCTCAAATATACTTCTATTAGAGTCAGCCGGAAAACAGCTAGGTAACATGACTATTTTTTTCCAGTTTTACTGATATATAATTGACATATAAGATTGCATAAGTTCAAGAGGTACTACATGATGATTTAAAATACATATATTGTGAAATGGTTACCACAATAAGGTTAGTGAACACATCCTTCACCTCACATGATTACTTTTTTTCTTTCTTTCTTTCTTTTTCTTTCTTTTCTTTCTTTCTTTCTTTCTTTCTTTCTTTCTTTCTTTCTTTCTAGTGAGAACATCTGAGATCTACTCTCTCAGCAACTTTCAAGACTACAATACAATACTGTTAACTATAGTCACCCTGCTGTACATTACAGGCCCAGAACTTATTCATCTTACAACTGGAAGTTTGCACCCTTTGACCAACATTTCCCCACCTTTGACAACCACCGATCTACTCTTTGTTTCTATGTAACGTGACATTCAAAATGGAAGAGTCAAGAGAATTTTGTCTTGGGGAAAAAAAAACATAAAAAATATATTACTTAAGTGGTGTATTTTTTTAAATTTTTAACTCAAAATAGGAAGAATGTGCCTCAGTGGTCATTCTGTCCTGCCTTGCCAGATTACCCTTCTAAGAGAGCTACTCCAGCCAGCATCCCCAGCTGAGGCAGCAGGCTGAGGCATGATCTACATGTTACAACCCCCTTCGTAGAACCATAGAACCTGAGGCAGCCGGGCCTAAAAGATGACCCAGTAAGAACAATCCACCCAAACAGGGATGGTGGTGGCTACCTATGCCCATTCTCTTTCAAGAATTTGAACTGGAAATGTGAAGAGAAAATCAATCACCTGGTGGGAGCTGAAGTTAAAAAGTCAGGTAGTAGAAAGACACCCTGAGAAGCCCTAAGAAGGGCAAGTTAAGAATAAACTAACGCCATTAGGCAGAGAAGAGACAGAGAGAGGATGAAGCAATTGGTAACAAAGGGACTGTAGAAGTAGATCCCGAGTAGAAAGAGTCACTGCATAAAGATAGGGATCGAGGAAGTCCTGTTGTCAAGCGGACAATGAGATAACCCACTCCCACAGCTACACTGAATCACACCACTTCCCATCCGTGTTCGACATCTGTGAGGTCCCAGCTTTACCCAGAGTGTTAAGATTCCCATCTGCATCACTTAAGATATTCTAAGTAAATTGTTGTAACTTTCACTCTTGTATAAGCCAATAGACTCTCAGAATTGTGGACCAAGTGAAAGAAACCAGATCAATTGCATTTTGCAAAGAGAACTTTTATCCTTCAAGGCTGGTTACAAGTTTCTCTAGAAATAGCATCCCAGAAAGAAGAAAACATTCTCCACACCTTAAAAAAAGTTCATAAATTAAAATTGAAATTTCGATATCTTTATAACAGATATTTTGAGGGGAGAAAGTCTCCTTTCTCTTTTTCTTACTAGCGGAACCAATCAGGCCCATATTTATGAGAAAGCCATAGAGGTAGGTAGGGGTGGAAAACCTTATGACTAGCTGCTACACTCAAGTGATTGGAAATGAAAAACGTCCACATATATCTCCTAAGACATTTTATTAACCAATGTCTTCTAGAAGAATTATGGTTGGGAGATTCTTGTTATGTAGCTTTTATCACTTATGTTCTTGAAAACATATTTTATGACACGGGAAGAAGATGAAAAAGATAGTTACAAGACAGCATATATGACATGATCACGATTTTCAAATGTTCATGTCAGGAGGATATATCAGCAACATGTAAGCATAGAGAAATCATGAGTGAATTTTATTTTCTTCTTCATACACATTTTTAATTTACCAAATCTTCTACCATAAAACAGGTATAGTTTTATGTCCAAAAAAAAAGTACACATTATTTTTTTAAGATGAACAGGCAGCAAACTGTACACTGCTTATTGTTAATTCTACCTAAGTAAACCTCAGTTAAACATTCTTCCCTTTACTTGTAGCCAATGCATTATTCAAAATTCTTTAAAGTGCTGTCATAAATTCTGCAGAGAAGCTCCTATTACTGCTGACAAGCAAAAGACCAAACTAGTATTTAGTATAAAAGCACAAACTTATATGTAGATTTTTCTCTTCCAAATGGAGACCCAGAGAGCAGAAAACACAGAAAAAAAATCTATAGATAACTGTGAGAAAGAGTGACAGTCCCCCCTCTTTCTCCCCCCCACCACCCACTCCCCCCAGAGGAAGTGGAACTGTGTTTTGTCATCTTTGGGTCACCCGCAATAGTGAAATTGCTTGGCCCATAGAGGAACTTCAGAAACACAGGTTAATGGCAAACATGAAAAGTTGGCAGTTTTCTTCGCCAGTCTCAGTTTGGTTTATGAATCATTTTCAGGTTCCATAGGCCAAATGGAAACATGATTTCTCCCCTTTCTGACCATTCACTGTATTCATCAGATGCAAAGTGTTTCAGTCATATTCAACGTAACACTTCATTGTGTATCACCTTGCATAGTTCCAGAATTGTTTCCCATGTGTTAACCTCTCACCCAGAGAGCAGAGACAGCAATTGGGCTACTTCATTGGTTTGCCTGCCAAGCGGTACCCCAGAAGCAATTCAACAAGCACAAGTACCGGTTCAAGGGTAAATGAGCCTGGGAACTTGAAGCCCAGCTGCAGGGACAGGGATGAAAAAGAACAGCAGGAAGAGGCACAGCCTCGAAGACTTTTGCCAGTCCATTCACTCTGGTCTGTAACTCCTGGGTTTAGAGAGTCCAATGTATGAGTAATACTTCCATTTTTCAATTTTGTCCTCATCTACTTAGTCATCATCACCACACCCTGATATTTATGCCAAAAAAAAAAAATCCAGTAAGCGAATTCGACATCATCACTGATGTTCAGTAGGGACAAGCCCAACATCTGTTTCCTCCAGCACCATGTTGAAATGACCCAGCCTGCCATCAAGCTGGTCTGTCTTGATACCTATTATGCTGGCAGAACCAAGGAAGACCTTGTCTGGACTTCTCTGCTCACCTGAGGCAAGTCCTCAGCACAGGCTTGGGATACATGTCCAGGCCCAATTATGCTGTGTTATTTAAAGGGTGTTATCTCCCAAAAAAACCCTCTACTTCTAGGGGCTGAACCGTGGTACTAATCCCTAAAATCACTCTTAAGGATTTTTTTTTTTCAAATTTAAATTTCACCAGGAAGAGAAGTCATATCAGTCATCAGAAAATTAGAAAAAATTGATCATGTCCCCAAGAAAAGAGCAAGGCTGTAGGAAAGAAAATGGAGAGGGCAGAGGGAAGGATGTAAATATCTGAGCCTGGGACAATACCTAGGAAGGTCCCTCACTTTGGAGACCATGAGCAGTAAGACAGTATCAGGAGCTAAAAACAATCAGAGGGGCTATCGTAGGAAATAAGAGATGCTAAAAGGGTCAAGAAGGGGCAGGCTCTGTTAACTTGGATCAGTCCTCCAGTTCCACAATTGTATTTTTTTTTAATTGAAGCATAGCATACATATAGAAAAATAGATAAAAATAGATAAAACAAATACATTATTACATCAGCAGATTGTCAACAGGTCAACCCTGCAACCACTGAGCCAGGTCAAGACAAAGAATGTTGACAACAGGGGCGCCTGGGTGGCTTAGTCAGTTAAGTGTTTACCTTCAGCTCAGATCATGATCCCAGGGTCCTGAGATAGAACCCCATGTCAGGCTCCCTGCTCAGTGGGGAGTCAGCTTCTCCCTTTCCAATGACACTAACCCCTGATCCTGCCCTCACCCCTGCTCCTGCCCTCACTCATGCTCGCTCTCTCTCTTAAATGAATAAATAAAAAATCTTAAAAAAAAAAAAAAAGATCGTTGACAACAATCCTGTTTTTTACATTGGGTTTGCTTCCAATTACCACTCCCTCCTTCCTTTCCAAAGACAACCTCAGTTTTGACTCCTATTGCTTTAATGTATCTATGCCTATTACATTTTGTATAAATGGAATAATACAGAATATATACTTTGAGTCTTTTTTCTCTCCATATTATGTTTGTAGAGTCCATCCATATTTCTTGTTATAATTATATTCTTTTTCATTGTTGTATGCATTCTACTATATGAATATCCTATAATGTATCTGACAATTCTATAGCTGATGACATTTGGGCTGTTTTCAGAGGAGGACAATTAATTACAAATAATGCTTCTGGGTGCAGTCTTGTACACGACCTCAGTATACATGTATGTACACTTTTGTGATATATATTCAAGAGTGTAATTATTGTGTCTAGGGTCAGCATATGCTATTCTTTACATACTGTCAAACCATTTTCCAAAGTAACTGTATCATTTACACACCCATCAGTGAAGTACGAGAGTTCCAGTTTCTTCACATGCTTGTCAATATCTATATTACCAGTCTTTTAAATTCTAGCCATTCCAGGGTCACCTGGGTGGCTCAGTCCAGTTTAATGTCTGCCTTTGGCTCAGGTCATGATGCCAGGGTCCTGGGATCAAGTCCTACATCAGGCTCCTTGCTCAGCAGGGAGCCTGCTTCTCCCTCTGCCTAATGCTCCCCTTGCTTGTGTTCTCTCTCTCTCTCTCTGACAAATAAATAAATTAAAATCTTTTTAAAAAAATTCTAGCCATTCTGGTGGATATGTAATAGTAATCTCACTGTGGTTTCACTTCGCCTTTCCCTGATGACTAATGGAGACTTTTTCATGCTCTACAATTTTCAAGCATCCCTGCATGTCTGTTTCATTGCAAATTACTGCTCAGCCACATTTTTATTCAGAATCAACAATCTTTTCTTAATTGAGGTATATTTGACATATAATATATAGATTACGGTGTATAACATGTTGACTTGATATATTTACATATTGTAATATGATGACCATTGTAGCTACAATTAGTACCTCATCATGTCACATACTTATCATGTCTTTTTTGAGGTTCGGATAATTACAATCTAGACTCTTACCAAGTTTGATGATTATAATATAGTATTGTTGTCTAGATTCACTATACTGTGCATCAGATCTCCAAGACCTATTTGTCTGCTTGTTGCAAGATCAACAATCAATTATTAAGTCCCTACTGTGAACCAAAGACTACATGTGTTAATCACCTACATGTACATGGCCGAAAGTGGCAGTAAGTGATTCTGAGCTAGGTGATTTCTGGTCAGTCCCGCTGTTTAACTCCCGTATATTGTCAGTAACGTTACTGAGATAAGACTACTGGGAGAAGAATGTGCCAACAGAGGCTGGGGCAGAGGGGTGGGAAAGAGGCTAAGTACAAGGAGTGAAAAACAGATGGGTTTTCAAATTTTATAACTTGAAAATAGTTGATGGGGGTTTCTGCAACCAAATAACTTAATCTATCAGCCATAAAATATGATGATGATTAATACCGGTACAGATAATATTCGTTTTTACAAGCAAGGGAAAAGTGAACTTTGACAGGTGTTTAGTCGTTCTGAAATAAAATCTCCCAGAGAGATCTTTCTTCGAATGACTCATAGACAGAACAGGTTCTCTGAAAATGTGGATGAATCTCTAGCAACATGGTGTTCTTTGAGGACTAAAGGACCTCAAATTCTACCTGGCAGAGGTTTTGTTTTTTTTTTTTTTCCCCTGTTTTCTGACTGGCAACAGGAGCTGATGAGAAGCTCTTTTCTGTTTTATAAAGAGGCTGCAAGGGGCGCCTCAATGGCTCAGTCAGTTAAGTGTCTGACTCTTGATATTGGCTCAGGTCTTGATCTCAGGGTCCTGAGTTCAAGCCCCACATTGGGCTCCATGCTGGGTGTGGAGTCTACTTAAAAAAAGGAAGGAGGAGGGCGCTGCAAATTACCATCCTCTGCATCTCAACAAAGAGATGGTAGCTTGATGACCTCTCCCTCCTGTCTCTGTTACAGGCTGACTGGAGTTTATAAATACCCCATTACCCCATCATGGGCTCTATCTAAATGTGGAGAATCTCTAAATGTGGAAGCCGTGGCCAGGAATGAGAATATGGGGAGAGAATTTGAGAAGGGTAACACATTAACACACAAAGTAACAACTCTGGACAGTTAGACACAGCTTTGTGTAGCAGATCTCCTTTTGAAATCTCACTGAAAGGGAAACCATAAAGGACAGATGGGCTTTGACTGAGTAAAGGGCCAAGGGCAGTCTGAAATGCTGAGCCACATTCAAGGAAGCCACACTCAAGGTGCAGGTGGAAGGGGGAAAGACCAGCTCCTGGCTAATCTGGGAACTAGCTCCTGACAACAGGAAGAAAGGGACCTTGGATGAAGGAGTGGGCACCACGTAACTTTAAGGCAAAGATCAACCATTTCCCAATTTTCCCTAAGGCTGACCCTGAAATATTGAAACCTAGAGTATCCTGCATTCCCTGGGAGGCCAGATCTACCACTGAACCTAATCATAGATGTAGCAATTCAACCATGTTAATTACCCATTCAAATGGTCACACAACACACCTTGGTATATTTGGAAGAATCAAGTTGACCTCTCCTGGTGAACCATTTTTTTTTTTCTTATCCATCCAGCTGGCCAAAAGAGATGTAGCTGGGCATGAATAGAATCACATTTTCATTTCTGTGCATTGTGCACCTTATTCAGATGAATAGCCCAGCATTGGTGGCATATGTCTGCCTGGAGAGGAAGTCTTCATCTCTACTTTCCCTTCTCTAAAAGGCACAGGAGATGTGAGAAACTGAGTTTTGAGGCAGAAGTAAAATAAGGAGTAAACACAGAGGGTCTGAAATATGCAGAGTGGGAGAGTGGAAAACACGAATTACAAAGCTAGAAGTCACGATCAGGCTGAAAGCTTACATTGATCCTGTAAGATGTGTGACTTTGAATAAGTTTTGTGGTTCTCGGTTTTCTCATCTATAAAATGAGGGGATTGGACTGATTCAAAAGTAAAATTTCCTCTTTATTGACATATTGGGGACTTGCTCAAAGTTTTTACCCAGAGGTTAGAAGTGTGGAAAAAGAGGCCTGGTTATTCTCTATTTCCTCCCCAGACCCTTGCTTGCTCTCATGCCCAAGTGGTCTTGCTATTCACACTACATCTCCTGGCCTCCTTTGCTCTTTGGTTCTACTTCTGTCTAGGTTTGGCCAGCGAAAAATAGTTGCAGGAGAACTGAGGGCTGAAAGAGAGAGAGAGAGACAGAGAGAGGTATTTCTCTTCCTGCCTCCTTTCTGCTTTGGTGTCCTCTATTTACAAGTCCAGTTTCTATGGGGCGCCCCCTCCTCCAGCAAACACCTTTGCTTTCCTTGCTCTCTCAGACCTACTAATGGTAATAGCTTCTCACTGTTGCTAGTCCCTGGGTACCTCAACATCTTTGCTGGCTCCCTCATCCCCGTAAATACTCCCTTTACAAAAACCTCATCCAATGAACGATTTTGGATGGGGAGTTCAGTTTCCTACTCAGATTCCTGGCTCATGCAAAAACTTTTTCTTCAAAAAGGAAGCTATGAATTACAGAGCTTCACAAGTACCCCCTCTCCCTGACTTGATGCTATTATCCTTTTTCTCATTTCCAGAGAGTGATGGGGTCTGATGCATGTATTTACTCGGAGGACGGAAAAGTATCCAGAGTTAAGAGGTTTCCTTTTTTTTGTTACTTACCCTACTGTTTCCCCAATGGACTTCGTTAGCTCAGCAACTCACAACAATGTGTAGCCACACAGTTCACACAAAAGAAACCCAGGTTTTGAAATGGTTAAGTTATTTAGCTAGCATAAATGCCAAATTACATGATCCAAGTTCCAAAGACCATTTCCTCCCTCTCACACCTCCTCCTCCAAGAATTATTGGACTTGACTTTGAAACATGACAAGATTAAGCAGGCAGTTTCCAAGTTTTCCCTTTCATTTTGCATCCAGGGTAAACACGATTCATGACTTTAATTTTTTTACATTTCGGTTTCAGTCAGGAGTTGGCAGATTTTCAGAAGGGCCATGCCAAGTTTCACTTATTCACTGAAATGTACATTTTTTTCCTTCCTGGTTATAACCTTCCATCCTCTGTCTTCTTCGTCCTTCCTCCCCTAGTCATTGTGGATCAAGGCCACTGTATCATCCAGGAAGGAAGGGATTTGAGAAGTGAATTGTCTACTATACCTATCTCAAATTTAACTAGAAATGTCTGTGAGGTCTGAAAACTAGATGTATTGAAGATACAGAAGATTGGCAGAAGGGTGGGGAGTTGGCCACTGCGGAGTTTTTTAGAATGAGAGAGCTTGGATGTGGAGAGAGGAATGAAAAAAACTTTTAAAAGCAAAAATAGCTTGTACTAGCCTTTCCTGAAATGTGTGCCGTGGAACCCTAACACTGTGCCTCCTCTGGTGGTAGAGGTGGAAGGGGTTATGGTCAAATAAGTTTGGGACATAATGAGAAAAATGTGGCACCATCTTGGATAGCCCCAAAGCATATTAAAGGGATAGAGAACTTCCGTAATCAAGAATTGTGTTTCATGGTTGAACTCCCATGTTTCTCCTCAAAATTTTTAGTCATGGAAACTTTTAAAATAATACCTATTTATCATTCTCTTGTGGAAATATCAAGGAACACACTTTGAGAAACATGGGATATAGCAGTAGGAGCAAAAACTCAGGGAATAAAAAAGAGAGAACATGATTTTTTTAAAGATTACTTATTTATTTCAGAAAGAGTGCGTGCACGAGCAGGGGAGGGGCAGAGGGAGAGAAGAGGAAGCAGACTCCCTGTTGATCTGGGACCCTGAGATAATGACCTAAGCTGAAACCAGAAGTCCAACACTTAACTGACTGAGCCACTCAGGCACCTCTGAGAGAATATGATTTCTGTCCTCTCCATCTCCTACATCCTGAGCAATGTGACTCTTGCCCCAGGATCCAAAATCAGACTGCTCTCTTTTCCATCCTGATGAACATTCTAACTGAAAATGGTCTGTAGTACCAGACCGGCAAATGTTAGGTGTTCTGCAAGTGTTTGTTGAATGAATTAATGATTGAATGAAATAAGAAAATCCCTTTTTAAAGCCCTTAGCATAGTGCCTAACACAGAGTAAGTAGCAACAAATGCTATTATTACTATTCATCATGATCTTAGGTTTAGAGGAAACAGAAAAACTCGAAATTTGTTATTAGCGCCCTTCAAAATAACTTCAAGACTTAGATCAGCTCCATCCCCAGGTAACATACATTTTCTGAAAAGGAACCAACTGATATTGCCACAAGAAAATAACCTTCCACACAGAGAAGACTTACATAGAAATGTATCAGAATCACAGACAAAAATGTTGTTTGCTTACAGTCACAGACAACAAATGGCCTAGACCTTCCATCAGCACCCCCATATTCATGCTCTCCTAACAATCTCTTCCCAGAGTTTTTTCAATTGGGCTATGCAGGTCCACATTTGAATTTAGAAAAACATTTCATATTTCAGAACTATTTTTCTTAACCTGTGTTGAGCTCAAAATAGAACAGTCTCTATGGAGTAAGGAGTCCACTCTCTCCTTTCACAGCCTTTCACAGGCTTTACCCACCCCCCACCCCTGCCCTGCAATGGAGGGGTGAGAGAACCCACAGACAAAGTTTGGGGGAAGTTTTTTGGCTCATGACAACAAAGGCCATGGTTCCCAAGGAAAATGCTCCCTTTAAAGCAACTACATTAAGGAGAGAAGAATTTTATTCTCTGAGTTCAGAAGGGTATGTGTTGTAAATATTTTATGATTCACTCCCATGAGGTTTAAAGGATGCTTCAGGATAAATTGTTTTATGGTTCTATCATCACATCATTTTTAATAGGGAAAAGTAATAGATTTAGGAAACAGCTCTTTCAAATACTTGAGAAGTAAGAAGCACCTAGGTTTGCTTCATATTATCATGCTATGTTTCATTGTGGGCTGTTTAATTTTGCCATCTTGAAAATAACAGAGTTTTGGAATAAATTTATGATAAATGGCTTCTGAATTTATTTAATGCTTGTATTTTCCTGCAACATTATTCAAGCTTGTATTTTCCTGCAACATTATTCAAGCCATTTATGGCTTTGTGTTTTCCAAGACCATGACCAATATCCCTTATAGTCATATTTTGAAGCAAATGTTTGACATCAGATAATTCACCCAGAGAATAACTCTCTAAAATGCCTTTATTGTAACCAGGAGGCGGGAATAGATCATGAAGATGAATGTATGTTATTATCCCTCTGGTTGATAAAGAAAATGCAAAATGATAAAAGTTTGTTTTATGGCCTCTCTTTATCTAACACAATGCTGGGAAACCTATGGCCATTTATCTTGTGTCTTCGTGAGCAGAGGAGAATATAAAATTGAAAGAATATCCAAAAATATCATTATCAGTAGTCATTCTTAATAATTCAACTCTATAATTGTGTCAAATTTCCCTATAAAACTTTTATATATAATATGGATGTATTTTTATACACATATATTATTATATATACATTTATTTGTATATAATTGCTCAAATGTTACAATATAGATATATGTTGTTAATTACTAGACACCAGAGGTGAGTTAATAACCAAGCGTTATCAGACTCTGTGGGGTGAAACCCAGGCACCGGCATTCTTTTGTAAAGCTCCTCAGGTGATCACGATGTGCCAGCAGAATTGAGAACCACTCAAAAGGTTCTACCAACCACACATGAACACGAACACATATATTTTCTTAACTTCATTGGGAACACCTAATACTAGTAATATCATCTCATAGTAAGACAAGTTCAAGGCCTTGCTGCTTCTTGCTTATCCTTCTTTAACTTCCCCTTGAACAGAGTATCCAAGACTGGTTTGCGTGTGTGTGTGTGTGCGCGCGCGCATGTGCGTGTGCGCGTGTGTGTGTGTTTAGTGGCAACCTCTGTCCTTTCTCCAAATATTTCCTTTAGACTGAATAAATAAGACTGAACAAAGCAGAACTTACAGAACAGAAATGGAGTGCTGCAGCCCCTTCTGCTCTCCTACCTTCTTCTCGATCGTTGGAACTCTAGGGCTTCCCAGAGCACCATTTTAAAATCTGCCTGTCGGATGTCAGCGGACTTGGTTATCTTCGCTGCCAGAAGAAGGCTTATTTCAAACGTTCTAGGAAGGGCCTCAGGACAATGTGCTGAATCGTACAATAGACAACTCCCCTCAGGCAGCCTCTGATTGACCTCTGCTTGCCCATGGCCATGCTGTGAAATACCAAGTAACTGGATATTTAAAAGACTGTTTTCCTCCAATTCCTGATATGAATAGTTCTAAGCAGGGCCTCTTCTGATGGGTGTGAAATGAAGCAAACCATATTGTGTGCTCTGCTCCCTGCCATCCTCCTGCCGATAAATCAGTCTCAGGGAACCCCCCAAGGGATCTGAAAAAGGATTACAAGTCACAAAAGGGCAACATAGAGCCTGAACGGGGTGTGTGGAGCAAGGAAGGGCAGTTTGACCTACTTTGCGTTGGTGATATGAGGAATTAGTTGTGGGTAGGTGGCATATGAATCTTGGTCTTTTTAAAAAACAAAACAAGGAGCGCCTGGGTGGCTCAGTCATTTAAGCGACCAATTCTTGGTTTCAGCTCAGTTCATGGCTTCCTGGTGCTGAGATAGAGTCCTGTGTGGGGCTCCATGGTCAATGCGGAATCTGCTTCAGATTTTCTCTCCTTCTGACCCTCCCCCCATCAAATAAATAAATAAAATATTTTAAAAATAAAAGTAAAAGTGAAAAATAAAATGAAGAAAGACTGGTTAACAGCATGTCCTCTGTCTGCCCACTTCTGAGTCTCTACCATTAGTCTGTATATCCACTGAGCACCCATCCAGGGCTTGGGACCTGGACCAATCTTTTTGATTCATCATACAAAAAAGGGTTTGGTTGAAGGTGCTACCCGGAAGTTCTATGCCTGTCAACAACCCAATGGTTAATCTCAAAACCTATGTTTAGAAAGGTTGACCAACTTGGCCAAGGTCACGGAGTAGCAGAGATGGGATTCCACTTCATTCCTGTCTGACTCTAAAGCCTACAGTCTGCCCATGACATTTGCTTTTCCTTGAGGAGGATGAGGTTAAGAATGGGCAATTTAGAGAATGAATGAATTTGGAATCAAATCAAGCCTAACTGTTTTTAGTAGATGTCTCTAGGGAGACATAAGGAAACATGGACTCCAGCAAAAAGGGAACTGGGAAAGAAGGACAAAGAGAAGGAGGGTACTAGACACAAACATTGTCTTCTCCTAAAACTTGACCACCATGAAACACATTATAATACCTGGGCATCACCAGATGTGGTGTAGAAACTAAATATGTGCAGCTCTTACATTTTTTATTGTGTGCCGTTTTAATCCGATAGAAGATCTACATTAAAATTCTGCACTTATTCAATTCTTCATCTTGTTTCTGAGGCAGTTAGCAAAGGAAATGAAGATAATCTGATTTGTCATAGGTGGTCAAACACTGTGAAACTTTGCATGTTGGTTAAGGTGTCAAAGTAATGACTCATTTCACACAGATCACAAATGGGATTGACTTCCAGCCTTGTCTGTTTTGGTCTATATCAGAAATAGATTAAGGGGGTCAAAAGGTTCAAACTTCCAGTTACAAAATAAATGAGCCCTGGGGATATAATGTACAGCATGGTGACTATGGTTAATAATTCTGCATTGTATATTTGAAAGTAACTAAGAGAGTAGACCTTAAACGTTTTCATCACAAGGAAAAAAATTGTAGCTCTGTGGTGATAGATGTTAATTAGACTTACTGTGGTGATCATGTCATGATATATATAAATATCAAGCCATTATGTTGTATACCTGAAACTAATATAATGTCAATTATATCTCAATAAAAAAAGAAATAGAAACCCACAATTCTCTCACTGATTCAATAGTTCATTTACAATTTGTCACTGAGTTCCCCTTAGTTCCTATGCATGTGGATGCGATGATAGACCAAATAAGCTGGTGTTTTAACTAAATTAAACTATGTACTTTAAGTAAAAATTAACTCCGATGATCCTAATTCAAACAATCAACCGTTAAAAAGAATGTATAAGACAATCAGGGAAATAGGGACCCTGACTGCAGATTTCATGATGTTAAGGAATCTATTGCCTATTTCTTTTGATGTAATAACAGTATTATGATTGGTTTTTTAAAGAATATTTATCTATTAAAGCTCCATACAAAAACATCTACAGATGATATGAGGCCTGAGATTTTGTACAAAATAATTCAGTGGTAGAAGGAGGGAGTGGAGAAAAAATAGGTGGGTAAAGATGGAACAAGATTGGCTAAGAGTTAGTATTTGGAGAAGCTGGGGGAAGAGTACAGGGAGGTTCATTACACTATCCCCTATTCTTTTATTTCTGTTTAAACTTTTTCATTAATAAGTTTTATTTTTCTATATGTAGATCTAATCAGTATGACATAATGGAAATTTCTAGGGCTTTGGAGTCAGTAGATCAACATGCAAATAGTGGTTCATTTCACTAATCAGGGAATACAGGCCAAGATTCTTAAACTTACAGAGCTTCTTCTTCATCTTTTAAATAACTAACTTGTATCTCATAGTGCTCCTGAGAATTAAAAGAAATAATACCTCGGGGCACCTGGGTGGCTCAGTAGGTTAAGCGTCTGACTCTTGATTTCTGCTCAGGTCATGATGTCAGCGACATGAAATCGAGCCTTGCATCGGGCTCTGCCCTGGGTGTGGAACCTGCTTGAGATCATCTCTCTCCCACTCCCTCTCCCTCTGCCCCCCCCCAACATGCTCTCGCTCTCTCTGGAAAAAAAAATTTTTTAAATTAAAAGAAATAATACTTCTAAAGCCTACCACTGTGCCTGACACATACTAGACACTCAGTAACTATTACTATAATTATAGAAAATATTGAAGACAGGCATTTCAAAAGAAACTTGGAACATGTTCTGAGATTTCAAAAGAAATCTCAAAGCAGAATGAAGTGAACCAACAAAGAAAAAGGTGGTAGCCTTTCACAGAGAGCCAGGGGGTACAACTTATCTTCCTAGGCAACAAGACAATTATTCGGAACACAAAAGGAAACAACTTTCTATTTATCTCATTTCTAAGGTAACCATTGTATCATTAGTGAAACAGTTCAGGAGTAAATTGCACACAGCTTGCAAGGTGTCAGATTCCATTCTGTTTCAGTATATATTTAAATGAGAAGGAGCAAAGAAATATGTCCTTGACTACAGAAGAGGAGGACGGGATCCAGAATATTTTTTTTACATCTTTCTCTAATTTAAATTTATACTGTTTTTACTTTTTAAAAAAAGATTTTATTTGTTTATCTGTCAGAAGAGAGAGCACAAGCAGGGGCAGCTGCAGGCAGAGGGAGAATCAGCCTCCCTGCTGAGCAAGGAGCCGATGTGGGACTCGATCCCAAGACTTTGGGATCATGACCTGAGCTGAAGGCAGACACTTAGCCAACTGTGCCACCCAGGCATCCCAAATTTATACTGTTTTTAGATTTCCAACGTGAAAAATGGATTCTTATTAGATAACTGTGTTTAGAATTTGCTCTTTCTTCTATAGTAACTTAACCCAGTTAATGGTTCACAATCTCACTACTCAAACCAGAGCTCCGGTAGGTACACCAAGTTCCATTTTCTCCCTTCACTCCCCCACGCTTGCAACTTATTCACAAGTCCATCAGCTTTGTCTCTCAGATATCTTTTGAAAGTGCCTCTTAATCTAGACTTTCACTGTCACAGGCCAGGTTTTCAGAATCCCACAATTACATTTTTGCAGCAATTGTAAAACCAGTTTCTCTATTTCTGGTTTCTTCCTTTTTCAAATCACATTCCAGAAAGCTGGCAAAATGGCATTGTAACATTCAAATCTGAGCATGTCAGTACTAGGAGTAAAATATTTCAGTAGCTCCCAACTATCTATAGAAGCCCGAATTCCATCAGCATGTCGGACCCTTGTCCACTTTTCTAGCCACACCTCTGTCTATGCATTCAAATGCAACTTGTCCTTTGCTCTCTAGCCATACTAAACAACTCATCATTTTCTTCCAGTGCCATGTTCTGTACTGCTGCTATGTCTTTGCATATGCTATTCCTTCCGCCTTGCAAGTCTATTCGACAAATCTTGCTCATACTTCAAGATTCAACTTGAATATCCTTTGTTTTTCAAGTTTACTCTTTCACTACTGGTTGCTCACAGCCACCATATTGAGTTTGCCTCTATTCTCTGAGCAACTTGCATATGCATGCACATACCCCTATTTAAAAATCTTATAATAGTTCTCTGTGTGCACAAGTGTGCGTGTGTGTGAGAGAGAGAGAGAGAGAGAGTGTGTGTGTATGTGTGTGTGTATGTACTGTTGCCCATGAGCTCCTGGAAAACAGAAATTATAAATTATTGCTCTTCGTCTCCCTAAGCCTTACCTGGTACCTGGTACAAAGTAGGTGCTCAGGAATGTGTGCAGTAAATGAAGGGAACAATTAAGCAAGACGAAAGTTAATAAACGTGAAATACAATGAATAACTGTGCTTTAAACTTTCAAAAACATTTATCTTTCTTAAAAGGTACTTTACTCTCTCAAGTCTTGGTATTTTAGGTTGTCCCTTCTGTCTAGAATGTTTGTCTCTTCGGGGCGCCTGGGTAGCGCAGTAGTTAAGCGTCTGCCTTCGGCTCAGGGATCGAGTTCTGATCGAGTCCCACATCGGGCTCCTCTGCTGGGAGCCTGCTTCTTCCTCTCCCACTCCCCTGCTGTGTTCCCTCTTTCGCTGGCTGTCTGTCACATAAATAAATAAAATCTTTAAAAAAAAGAAGAAAAGGGGCGCCTGGGTGGCACAGCGGTTAAGCGTCTGCCTTCGGCTCAGGGAGTGATCCCGGCGTTGTGGGATCGAGCCCCACATCAGGCTCTTCTGCTATGAGCCTGCTTCTTCCTCTCCCACTCCCCCTGCTTGTGTTCCCTCTCTCGCTGGCTGTCTCTATCTCTGTCGAATAAATAAAAAATAAAATCTTTAAAAAAAAAAAAAAGAATGTTTTTCTCTTCGATCTTATTCTTGTCTCATCCTTAAAGAAGCTCTCAGGAGATAACGTCATTATCTCCGTTAGGCTTGCCTGAGACTCTAGACAGAGTTGACTAACTACTCTCTTGGAAGCTCATAGGTCTCTTATGTTAAAAATAGATTCTTATTAGATACTTGCACTTTATGGAACATACCATGGATCCTTAATATTCCCAAGGTATACACCCTGAGACCTCACAGATTCAAATTTTTGAAAATGCAAACATTTATGTGGGCTTCTGGATTTCTTCTAAGTTAAATTTCTAGCTTGAATGCTGAGCTTCCTCCTAGTACAAGTTAGCCAGCTTTTCAACTTTTACTCAAAATCTTTTTCTTACTTGATAGCTATTTTTTTTAAAGATTTTATTATTTATTTATTTGAGAGAGAGACGGGCAGAGAGAGTGAGCGAGAGCACAAGTCAGGTGGGGAAGGAGGCAGAGGGAGAGGGGGAAGCAAACACCCCGCTGAGCAGGGAGCCTGACTCAGGGAGTCCCAGGACTTAGGGAGGACCTAGGGAGTCCCAGGACTCCCAAGATCATGACCTGAGCCAAAGGCAGAAGCTTAACCAATTGAACCGCCCAGGTGCTCCTTGATAGCTATTTCTAAGTCAGGTTTATTGGGATGTAATCTACATAGAGTGAAATTCACTTTTTTCAGATGTATAATTTTATGAATTCTGACAAATACATTCAGCCATATAACCACCACTACAGTTAAGATAAAAAAACATTTCTACCACTCCAAAAGGTTCCCAGGTGCCCCTTTGTGGTCAATCACCAGGCTATGGCTGTCCCTATGGTTTTAAATTTTCCAGAATGTCATATAAATTGAAACAAATAGCATGTGGCCTTATAAGGCTGGCTTTTTGGGGGGGGGGGGGGGTAAGGATAATGCAATTAAAGTTTGTTCTTTTTGTTGCAGAGTAGTATTGCATCGCATGTAATTCATGGTATGGAATACGTGTGCACACAGTATGGGGATACCATAGTTTACTTACCCCTTCACAAGCTGATGACCGTTGGGTAGTTTACAGTTTGGGGTGGTTATGAATAAAGCTACTATAAATATTCATGTACTAGTCTTTGTGTGGACCTATGCGTTTTTATTTGATTTGGGTAAAGACCTAGAAGATAAGTTAGGTTGTGTAGTAAGTACATGTTTAATTTTATAAGAAACTGTTACATGGTTTTTTCAAAGTGGGTGCACCATTTTATATTCCACCCACAATGTATCAGTGATCCAGTGGCCTAGGATTCCTGGCAGCACTAAGAAGATTGGAGTAATATGTCACTGTGATTTTAATTTACATTTCCCTAATGACTAAAGATACTTTCAGTGTTTATTTGCCATCTGTAGCTCTTGTTTTGTGAAATGTCTGTTCAAATACATGTTTGATTTTTTTAATATTATTCTCTGTTTTCTTATTATTGAGTTGTCAGAGTTCTTTGCATATTAAAGCAATCAGTCTTTTATTAGATAGTGTTTGTAAATTTTTTTTCCAGTGGCTTCTTTTTTCTTTCTCAGCAGTGTCTTTTGAAGAATAAGCATTTTAAATTTTAATCATGGCTAATGTATCAGCTTTTTGTTTTCTGGTCTGCACTTTTTGGATGCTATCTGAGAACTCTTTGCCTAACTCAAGTTCACAAAGATTTTCAGATGTTTTCCTCTAGAGATTTTATAGTCTAAGTTTTACACTTAGATCTATGATCTATTTTGAGTTACATTTTTAAAAGGCTGTGAGATATGGGTCAAGGTTCCTATTTTTATATGTATATGTCCAGCATATATTCTCCCAGCCGCATGTATTTAAAGTCTATCCTTTCTCTATTGAATTACCTCAGCACATTTGTCAAAAATCAATTGACCATATATGAGTTGTTCTATATCTGGATTCTATAGACAACTTTTCCTCTAAAGGGACAGATAAGAAATATTTTAGGCTTTCCAAGCCATACAATCTCTGCTTTAACTACTCAACTCTATCATTACAGCACAATAGCGGCCATAGACAACATGTAAACAAATGAGCCTGACTATATTTCAATAAAACTTTATTTGCAAAATAGGCAACAAGCTAGATTAGGCCTTCAGGCTATAGTTTGACAACTCTTACTGTTGTCTGTTTCATTAATCGCTATCTATCCTTTTATGAATACCACACTATCTTGATTACTATAGCCTATAAGGTTTTCGGGTTTTTTTTTTCTTTTTTTCTTTTTTTTCTTCCAAGTTTTTATTCAATTCCAGTTAGTTAACATATACTGTAATACTAGTTTCAGGTGTAAGATTTAGTGATTCATCATGTACGTACAACAGCCAGTTCTCATCACATGTGCCTTCTTTAATGCCCATCACCCATTTAACGCACCCCCCACCCCCTCACCTTCAGCAACCATCAGTTTGTTCTGTATAATTAACAGTCTGTTTTCTGGTTTGCCTCTCTCTTTCTTTCCCCCTATGTTCATCTGTTTTGTTTCTTAAATTCTACATATGAGTGAAATTATATAGTATTTGTCTTTCTCTGAGTGGTTTATTTTGCTTAACATAATACTGCTTAGCTCTAACCACATCATTGCAAATGGCAAGATTTCATTCTTTTTTATGGCTGAATAATATCCCATTGTATATATATACCACAACTTCTTTATCCATTCATCAGTCAAAGGACACAGGCTTTTTCCATAATTTGGCTATTGTGGATAATGCTGCTATGAACATCAAGGTGCATATAACCCTTCAAGTAATTATTTTTTGTATCCTTTAGGTAAATACCTAGAAGTGCAATTGCTGGGTTGTAGGGTACTTCTATTTTTAACTTTCCAAGGAAACTCCATACTGTTTTCCAGAATGGCTGCACCAGTTTGCATTCCCACCAACAGTGCAAGAGGGTTCCCCTTTCTCCACTTCCTCACCAACACCTGTTGTTTCTTGTATTGTTAATTTTAGCCATTTCAACAGGTGTGAGGTGGTGTCTCATCATGATTTTGATTTGCATCTCCCTGATGATGAGTGATGTTGAGCATCTTATCATGTGTCTGTTGGCCTTCTGGATGTCTTCTTTGGAAAAATGTCTATTCATGTTTTCTGCCCATTTTTTAATTGGATTATTCTAAGTTTTGAAATCAGGTAGTAGTATAATTCCTCCAAATTTTTTCTTTTTTCAAAATAGTTTTGACCATTCCTTTGTTTTAGCCATTCCTTTGCAGAATTGTTTTGGCCATCCCTTGCTTTTCCATTTATGTTTAAGATTTATTTGCCACTTTCTATAAAAGAAAAAGTCTGCTGGGGGTGCCTGGGGGGCTCAGTCAGTTAAGCATCCGACTCCTGATTTCGGCTCAGGTCATGATCTCAATGTTTTGAGATGGAGCCCTGCATCAGGTTCTGCACTTGGCATGGAACTTGCTTAAGATTCTCTCTCTCGGGGCGCCTGGGTGGCACAGCAGCTAAGCTTCTGCCTTCGGCTCAGGGCGTGTCCCGGCGTTATGGGATCGAGCCCCACGTCAGGCTCCTCCTCTATGAGCCTGCTTCTTCCTCTCCCACTCCCCCTGCTTGTGTTCCCTCTCTCGCTGGCTGTCTCTATCTCTGTCGAATAAATAAATAAAATCTTAAAAAAAAAAAAAAAAAGATTCTCTCTCTCCTTCTCTCTCTGCCCTTCCCCCACTTCCTCTCTCTTAAAAAAAAAAAAACCCTGCCGGAATTCTTACTAAGATTGTGTTGAATCAATAATCAATTTGGGAAGAATTAACATCTTAATAACCTTGAGTCTTCTAATTCATGAACACAGATACTTCTTTCTTTAGAGATTCTTATTCTATTATCAATGTTTTATAATTTTCAGCATACAAATCTTACCCATATTTTGTTAGATTTATACATTAGTATTTAATGATTTCAGTCCTATTGTTAAGTGATTTTTTATTTTAACTCCTTGTTCATTGCTAATATATAGAAATATAACTGATTTTTGTATTGAGCATGGACTGAGCATGTATCCTGCAAGCTTGTTAAATTTACTTATTAGTTCCAATAACTATTTCATAGATTCGTTGGGATTTCTTATCTAGACAATCATATCATCTATATATAGAGACAATTTTATTTCTTCCTTTTCAATATCTTTACATTTTTTCCCCTTCATATTGCACTGGCTACGACCTACTGTAAAATGTGAAATAGCAGTGGTGAGAGTATACAGTTCTCCTTTGTCCCTGACCTTAAGGGAAAGCATTCAGTTTTTCACCATTACATACGATGTCAGCTATAAGTTTTCCATAGATGTCCTTTATTAAATTGAGGAAGTTCCTTTCTACTTCTACTCCACTTAGAGATTTTGCCATGAATAAATACTGAATTTTGTTGAATGCTTTTTTGACATGTATTGAGGTGATCAAATAGTTTTCGTTCTTTAGTCTATTGATATGGTGAATTGCAGTGATGTAGTTTCAATATTGAGCCACCTTGCCTTCCCTTGCTCAGGTTGCATTATCTTTTTATATATTGCAGGATTTGATCTGCTAATACTTTGTTGGTGATTTTTGGGTCTACGTTTATGCAGGATATTGGTTGTTAGTTTTTATTTTCTTGTACTGTTTTTGTCTGGTTACAGTATCAGGATAATGCTGACCTCACAAAATGATTTTTTTATGTCAACCCTCCCACTAGAAATTAGACAGCTTTTCAATTTCACCCACTTATTTGATGAACATTTTAAAGCACAGCAGCCTCTTCAAGGTGACTTCCTATATGAGAAAGAATGTGCATCGGCAAGACCTTTTCAGGATATGGATGCCAAGCAGTAAGCTAGACATACTCATTGTTTCAGTAACTGGCTCCAGAACCCTAACCCCTTTGTATTAAAGAAAAATTCTAAGCTTCAGCACAATTGCATATTAGTGTACTTCATTGATTTCTTACTGGCTTACTAGCGAAAGCACATGTTAAATCAGATTGAGTCTGGGTCTATGTAATTGCTAATCTGATTTTTGTTTCCAAAGACAAAAACAAAATTCACTCTCACTAGAATAAAATCTCCTTGTGGGCAGGGCATATAATTTATTCACCTTTGTGTTTGCAATGCTCATTAAAAGGCTTCAAAAATCTTGGACATTAGCATAATTTACTTAATAAATGAATGAGCACTCTAAAAATGAAAACAAGGCTTTTGATTTTTAGTTTAGCTTTTTCTTGTACAAAGTTCTCCTTATTTCACAATAGAATACTGTCTGAAAGAACATATATGTCATAAACACTAAAATTTAAATCTTTCACTGCTACTAGAAGCATTCAATTCGTCTTTGGGTTTTATGGGAGAAAAGCCAAATGTTACTAAATGTAAGTAATGGTTATTATTGGGTTTTCTCTACATGGAGTTTGTAATAAACTTCAAGATCATGTTGAAAGCTTAACAGACTCAACCTGCCAACTATGTGATATATTAGAAGTTATACTGTTGGTTGTTCTGCAAAAATATTTTTTACTTAGGCTTCAAAATCTTTAACTTTCAAAATAACCACAACTTTATACTTATGACAGTTCTGAGTCTGTGTCAGTAAGAGAAAAAAATCCACATGATGCCTTTTTAATATGTATATACATCACGCATCAAAACCAAAAAAAAAATTTTTTTTCTGAATTCCATGTCTTCATGCTAGTTGATCAGTTAGCTGGCCTACACTACAATGACATCTACTGGCACAACCAGGACTAAGCACGCAGGGTTAGTCTTCAAAATGACAGAGCAGTTTTGGGTCTTTCTCTATGATTACTGATAACCCGCATTACACCAGCCTGAATTTCGTAAGAACAGAGATCATGCATTTTTTGAGCTATCTCTACTGCCTAATATTTGTGTTTGACACATTAAAGATGCTCTAAAATGTGTTGGGTGATCACGAACATAATTGCCCATAATCTAATCTTTTAAAAAGCCTGGAATCTGAGCAATATTGTAAGTTAATTACATTAAAAAATAATAACAGTAAAATGCTCTAAAATGGAGTCTCTTTGTCTTTGTGGTTGAGAAACCTCCACACTTTAGAAGACAGTCTGACGGTCCTTATGAAACTAAACACATCTTATGTGTGACCAAGCACTCATAGTCCTTGGTATTTACCCAAATGAGTTGAAAACTTATGTTCTTACAAAAATCCAAGTGTGAATGTTGACAGCAACTTTATTCATATTTGCCAAAACTTGAAAGCAACCAAGATGTCCTTTAGTAGGTGAATGGATAAACAAATTATTATACATCCACACTATGAAATATTATTCAGCAATAAAATAAACAAGGCACCTGGCTGGCTCAGTCAGTAAAGCGTGCAGCTCTTGATCTCGGGGTTGTGAGTTTGAGCCCCACGCTGGGTGTAGATATTACTTAAAAATAACATCTTAAAAAATAAAAAATAAATAAACTGTCAAGTCACAAAAAGTTGGATGAAACTTAAATGCATTTTGCTAAGTGCAAGAAGCCCGTCTGAAAAAGCTACATACTTTATAATTCCAAGTATATGACATTCTGGAAAAGGCGAAACTGTGGAGACAGAAAAAGTTTAGTTGTTGCAGGGGGTTAAGGGGGAGGGAGGAATGAATAGGTGGAGAATGGGGATCTTTAGGACAGTGAAACTATTCTGTGTGATACTGTAATGGTAGTTACATGTCATGATACATGTGTCCAAGCCATAGAATGTACAAAACAAAGACTGAACCCTAACATCAATTATGGACTTTAACAATAATAGATCGATACTGGTTCATTAATTGTAATAAATGTGCCACACTAATGCAAGATGTTCATAATAGGAGAAACTGTGAGGAGGGGAGGAGTGGTAAGGAGGAAAGGGAAGTATATAAGAACGCTCTACTTTCTGCTTTGATTTTTCTGTAAACCTAAAACTGCTCTCAAAATAGCCTATTAATTTAAAAAGATAAAAAGAAATAAACTTTTATCATATCAAGACATATTACAGGATCTCTTTGTTACAGAAAAAAATGCATGTGGTCCCATAAGGAATGAATTGAAGAGGTTTACGTTCCCATGTTTTCCTCTGCTACAATTTTAAATGACACACAATTTATGCCAGAGTTTGTTTTATAAGTGTTCGTGTAAGCAAGTCTCTCTAACAGAAGGTTATTTTCCTATTGTAAGCCCTGAAGAGAAAAAGACTTTTTACTTGATCTTTGGGTTGACGAAATTAAACATTTCATTTGGTGTGCTTTTCATTTTGATGTCCCTTAGGACTGAGAATTGCCTTTCTCAGAGAGTACTATAAATCAACTGTGAATTGCTGGGGTGATAAAGGGAAAAAGGATGATTCCATTATAGCTTCTGCCAAGAGCTCTCAGGAACATCCAGCAAGGCTCTGCCAAGAAATGTTTAATAGTATGGTACGGAGTTCTACTTCCTGAATCCTTGTGAAAAAAAAAGAAAATTGCTTTTGCCCTGTCAGTTCCATTGTAAAAAGTCTTAGGCTTTAAAATTGATTACCATTTTATCCCAGAAAGCAGAATGGCAATCCATCAAATCATGATTTCTATAGGCCCTCATCTGAACCCCTGATACTTACCAAAGGGGAAATATTTTTCATTCATCTCCATAAAACTCAAAGTGAAGTAGACATTTGTGCAATGGCTTGAGGAAAAAACTTCTTGAGCAAAGAACTCAGGAAAAACTTTGTCTTTTGGCCTGAGTTTTTTGGGGTTTGGGTCTGATAATAAAAATTTCACAAAATAACAACTTTCTGCCTTCAGGACTGAGCAGACCTAATCTGAGTGAGCAGGAAAAAAAAAAACATTGTGTAAGATAAGATCATAGCTGTAACTGTTCATATTATTCAGGTTAAAAGATATTATTTTGGTGCTCGCTTCGGCAGCACATATACTAAAATTGGACCGATACAGAGAAGATTAGCATGGCCCCTGCTCAAGGATGACATGCAAAATCATGAAGCGTTCCATATTTTTGAGCGAATCTGACAGAAATTAAAAATTCTATGAGCCAAATGCAGTCAAAACTAGAGGCTCTGACGGCCAGGGTCACCGAGGCAGAGGAACGCGTTAGCGAATTGGAGGATGGGTTAGTAGAAGAAAAAACGAAAATAGAAGCTGGTCTTAAAAAAATCCACGCCCACGAATGTAGATTACGGGAGATTACTGACTCTATGAAACGATCCAATGTCAGAATCATCGGCATCCCTGAAGGGGTGGAGAAAAACAGAGGTCTAGAAGAGATATTTGAACAAATTGTAGCTGAAAACTTCCCTAATCTAGCAAGGGAAACAAGCATTCGTGTCCAAGAGGCAGAGAGGACCCCATCCAAGCTCAACCAGGACAAACCTACGCCACGGCATGTCATAGTGCAATTCGCAAATATTAGATCCAAGGATACAGTATTGAAAGCGGCCAGGGCAAAGAAATTTCTCACGTACCAAGGCAAAGGTATCAGGATTACGTCAGACCTGTCTACAGAGACCTGGAATGAGAGAAAGGCTTGGGGGGGCATTTTTAAAGCTCTTTCAGAGAAAAACATGCAGCCAAGGATCCTTTATCCAGCAAAGCTGTCATTCAGAATTGATGGAGAAATAAAGACGTTCCAAAATCGCCAATCATTAACCAATTTCGTAACCACGAAACCAGCCCTACAGGAGATATTAAGGGGGGCTCTATAAAGGTAAAAAGGCCCCAAGAGTGATACAGAGCAGCAAGTCACAACCGATACAAAGACTTTAAAGAGAAATGGCATCATTAAAATCATATCTGTCAATAATCTCTATCAATCTAAATGGCTTAAACTCTCCCATAAAACGCCACAGGGTTGCAGATTGGATAAAAAGACATGACCCATCCATTTGCTGTCTACAAGAGACTCATTTTGAACCCAAAGATGCATTCAGACTTAGAGTAAGGGGATGGAGTACCATCTTCCACGCAAATGGACCTCAAAAGAAAGCTGGAGTAGCAATTCTCATATCAGATAGACTGGATTTTAAACTAGAGGCCATAGAGAGAGATACAGAAGGGCACTATATTATTCTTAAAGGAAGTATTCAACAAGTGGATATGACAATTATTAATATATATGCCCCCAACAGGGGAGCAGCAAGATACACAAGCCAACTCTTAACCAAAATAAAGAGACATATAGATAAGAACACAGTAATAGTAGGGGACCTCAACACCCCACTATCAGAAATAGACAGAACACCCTGGCAAAAACTAAGCAAAGAATCAAAGGCTTTGAATGCCATACTCGACGAGTTGGACCTCATAGATATATATAGAACACTACACCCCAGAACCAAAGAATACTCATTCTATTCAAATGCCCATGGAACATTCTCAAGAATAGATCATGCTCTGGGACACAAAACAGGTCTCAGCCAATACCAAAAGATTGAAATTATCCCCTGCATATTCTCAGACCACAACGCTCTGAAATTGGAACTCAACCACAAGGAAAAACCTGGAAGAAACTCAAACACTTGGAGGCTAAGAACCATCCTGCTCAAGAATGACTCGATAAACCAGGAAATCAAAAAACAAATTAAACAATTTATGGAGACCAACGAGAATGAATACACAACGGTCCAAAACCTATGGGATACTGCAAAGGCAGTCCTAAGGGGGAAATACATAGCCATCCAAGCCTCACTCAAAAGAATAGAAAAATCTAAAATGCAGTTTCTATATTCTCACCTCAAGAAACTGGAACAGCAACAGAGGGACAGGCCTAACCCACTGACAAGGAAGGAGTTGACCAAGATTAGAGCAGAAATCAATGAATTAGAGACCAGAACCACAGTAGAGCAGATCAACAGGACTAGAAGCTGGTTCTTTGAGAGAATCCATAAAATTGATAGACCACTGGCAAAACTTGTCCAAAAACAAAGAGAAAGGACTGAGATTATTAAAATTATGACTGAAAAGGGAGAGGTCACGACCAGCACCATTGAAATTGCAAGGATTATTAGAAACTTTTATCAACAGCTATATGCCAAAAAACTAAACAATCTGGAAGAGATGGAGGCCTTCCTGGAAACCTATAAACTACCAAGACTGAAACAGGAAGAAATAGATTTCTTAAATAGGCCAATTAACTATGAAGAAATTGAGTCAGTGATAAACAACCTTCCAAATAATAAAACTCCAGGCCCAGACGGTTTTCCTGGGGAATTCTACCAAACATTCAAAGAAGAAATAATACCTATTCTCCTAAAGCTATTTCAAAAAATAGAAACAGAAGGAAAGCTACCAAACTCATTCTATGAGGCTAATATTACCTTGATCCCCAAACCAGGCAAAGACCCCCTCAAAAAGGAGAATTACAGACCGATTTCTCTAATGAATATGGATGCCAAAATCCTCAACAAGATCCTTGCTAATAGAATCCAACAGTACATTAAAAGGATTATCCATCATGACCAAGTGGGATTCATACCTGGGATGCAAGCATGGTTCAACACTCGCAAATCAATCAATGTGATACATCATATCAACAAGAAAAGACTCAAGAACCATATGATCCTCTCAATTGATGCAGAAAAAGCATTTGACAAAATACAGCATCCTTTCCTGATTAAAACCCTTCAGAGTGTAGGAATAGAGGGTACATTTCTCAATCTCATAAAAGCCATCTATGAAAAGCCTACTGCAAGCATTATTCTCAATGGGGAAAAGCTGGAAGCCTTTCCCTTAAGATCAGGAACACGACAAGGATGCCCACTCTCGCCACTATTATTCAACATAGTACTAGAAGTCCTTGCAACAGCAATCAGAAGACAAAAAGGGATCAAAGGTATCCAAATCGGCAAAGAAGAAGTCAAACTGTCTCTCTTTGCAGATGACATGATACTCTATATGGAAAACCCAAAGGAATCCACTCCCAAACTATTAGAAGTTATAGAACAATTCAGTAAGGTGGCAGGATACAAAATCAATGCCCAGAAATCAGTTGCATTTCTATACACGAATAACGAGACTGAAGAAAGAGAAATTAGGGAATCCATCCCATTTACAATAACACCAAAAACCATGCGTTACCTTGGAATTAACTTAACCAGAGACGTAAAGGACCTATATGCTAGAAACTATAGATCACTTTTGAAAGATATTGAGGAAGACATAAAAAGATGGAAAAATATTCCATGCTCATGGATTGGAAGAATTAACATAGTTAAAATGTCCATACTACCCAGAGCAATCTACACTTTCAATGCTATCCCGATCAAAATACCGAGGACATTTTTCAAAGAACTGGAACAAATAGTCCTTAAATTTGTATGGAACCAGAAAAGGCCCCGAATCTCCAAGGAACTGTTGAAAAGGAAAAACAAAGCTGGGGGCATCACAATGCCGGATTTCGAGCTGTACTACAAAGCTGTGATCACAAAGACAGCATGGTACTGGCACAAAAACAGACACATCGACCAATGGAACAGAATAGAGAACCCAGAAATGGACCCTCGGCTCTTTGGGCAACTAATCTTTGATAAAGCAGGAAAAAACATCCGGTGGAAAAAAGACAGTCTCTTCAATAAATGGTGCTGGGAAAATTGGACAGCTACATGCAAAAGAATGAAACTTGACCACTCTCTCACACCATACACAAAAATAAACTCCAAATGGATGAAAGACCTCAATGTGAGACAGGAATCCATCAAAATTCTAGAGGAGAACATAGGCAACAACTTCTATGACATCGGCCAGAGCAACCTTTTTCACGACACATCTCCAAAGGCAAGAGAAATAAAAGATAAAATGAACTTATGGGACTTTATCAGGATAAAGAGCTTCTGCACAGCCAAGGAAACAGTCAAAAAAACTAAGAGACAGCCCACGGAATGGGAGAATATATTTGCAAAGGACACCACAGATAAAGGACTGGTATCCAAGATCTACAAAGAACTTCTCAAACTCAATACACGAGAAACAAATAAACAAATCATAAAATGGGCAGAAGATATGAACAGACACTTTTCCAATGAAGACATACAAATGGCTAACAGACACATGAAAAAATGTTCAAAATCATTAGCCATCAGGGAAATTCAAATCAAAACCACACTGAGATACCACCTTACGCCAGTTAGAATGGCAAAGATAGACAAGGCAAGAAACAACAATTGTTGGAGAGGATGTGGAGAAAGGGGATCCCTCCTACATTGTTGGTGGGAATGCAAGTTGGTACAGCCACTCTGGAAAACAGTGTGGAGGTCCCTTAAAAAGTTAAAAATTGAACTACCCTATGACCCAGCCATTGCACTACTGGGTGTTTACCCCAAAGATACAGACGTAGTAAAGAGAAGGGCCATATGCACCCCAATGTTCATAGCTGCATTGTCCACAATAGCCAAATCATGGAAGGAGCCGAGATGCCCTTCAACAGATGACTGGATTAAGAAGCTGTGGTCCATATATACAATGGAATATTACTCAGCTATCAGAAAGAACGAATTCTCAACATTTGCTGCAACATGGACGGCACTGGAGGAGATAATGCTAAGTGAAATAAGTCAAGCAGAGGGAGACAATTATCATATGATTTCTCTCATCTATGGAACATAAGAACTAGGATGATTGGTAGGGGAAGAAAGGGATAAAGAAAGGGGGGGTAATCAGAAGGGGGAGTGAAACATGAGAGACTATGGACTATGAGAAACAAACTGAGGGCCTCAGAGGGGAGGGGGGTGGGGGAATGGGATAGACCGGTGATGGGTAGTAAGGAGGGCACGTATTGCATGGTGCACTGGGTGTTATACGCAACTAATGAATCATTGAACTTTACATCGGAAACCGGGGATGTACTGTATGGTGACTAACATAATATAATAAAAAATCATTAAAAAAAAAGATATTATTTTGTTCTCATGCTACGAAATGTGCTTGGTTCGTGTCTAAGGAAAAAACCCCATCCCAAATGAAGACTTAAAACCAGAGGAAGTCAATCTCTGTACCCGCACTGGAGTCCTACCTTGCCCTTAGCTCTCTCAGGCTTACCCTAGTGCATATACAAAGCCTAGTCTACTGGGGCTTCTGGGAGAGAAGCAGACCACGTGAGATGTGGGGAGCCTTAGAAAGTTTCCTGTCAGCCTAAACTCTGGTTAGAAATCCATTTCTTTATCTTATTTTGTAAATTGCAGTTCTTTCTGGTTGTTCACTCTATGCTGCAGTTAAGAGAGGTCGCTAAAACTCTTGGGTGAATTCATTTGTCAGATTTCCCTCTACGGTAGCATCTGACTAGGAATGGAGCCCTAAAGAAATCACATACTCTTTTCTTTTTTTATTTAAGTATAATTAACATACAATGTTGTATTAGTTTCAGGCGTACAACATATGGCTCAACAAGTCTATACATTAACCAATGTATAACCAATTCTATACATTAACCAACTCATTAACACATGAAGAGTGTAGTCACCATACAACATATTACAATGTGATTTTCTATATTTCCTTTGGTTTACTTTTCATCTCTGTAACTTATCTATTTTATAACTGAAAGTTTATACCTCTTAATCTCCTTTATTTATTTTGTCCATCCCCCACCCCTCTGACAACCACCAGTTTGTTCTCTGTATTTGTCAGTCTGTGTTTGTTTGTTCACTTGTTTTGTTTTTTAGATTCCACATTGAAGTGGAATCATGGCATTTTCTTTCTCTGACTTATCTCACTTAACATAATACCCTCTAGGTCCATCCATGTTGTCACAAATGGCAAGATCTCATTCTTTTTTTATGGTTAAGTTATATTCCATTGTATATATATATATATATATATATATATATATATATATATACCACATCTTCTTTATCCATTCTTCTATTCATGGACACTTGAGTTACTCCCATATCTTGACATTGTAAATGATGCTGCATTAAACATAGGGGTGCATATAAGTTTTTGAATTAGTGTTTTCCTTTTCTTTGGGTAATCATCTCTTATCTATCTATTGAAGAGAGAAGAGAAGTAATTTTGGAAGAAGAAAGAATCGGGACCCTCGGAGGATTGTCAACACACCGTAGCCGCAGCCGTTCTGTTTTAAGATGTTTATTACAAGCAGCAACAACAGGTAGCCATGCGTCTTTGCCTCCTACTTAGTATCCAGATTCCTTAGCTGAGAAATTCAGAAGATAAAATACCTAGTGGATAACCGTTATCGCCTTTCCTGACATTTCCCTCTGCATTTTACTTGCGGCACTCTTCCGGCCAGACGTTCGTTTCAGATACCACACTCAGGTCTAGTTATCTTCAGGGCAGAGGAGTCTGAGCTACTATACTCAAAGCAGCATCAACCTGATTTTGCCAGTCACTTGCTATTGATCAGACCTGTCCAAAAACGAAGAAATGAGTATAGAGGAGGAGGAAGAGTTACAGACATAATGTTACAAGCGGGTCATATTCTTAACATTTATTAACTCGAGCAAATATTAGGCACAGAGAGCCCAGAATTTCAGCTCAGGTCATACAGCTATTAAGGAGCAGAGTCAGGATTCAAACACAAGCCCATCCAATTGAAGCCCACATTATTTCTACATCCTTTCAATGACCCATTAAGGTTCAGCCACTGTTTTAAATGCTTTATATGCATTCACTTGTTTCATCTTCCCTGCAACTCTGTGAAGAAGACAACATTATTATCCCTGTTTACACATGAAGATACTAAAGCAGTGGCAGCTGAAATAATTTGCAACTAGTAAATGGTAAAGCTTGGACTTGACTCCAGGTAACCTTGAAAATACAACAATGCTTCTCTTAAACTATAGTTCAAAATTTGTCTTCTTACACATAGATCAATGGAACAGAATAGAGAACCCAGAAAAGGATCCACAACTACATAGTCAACTAATCTTCGCAAAGCAGCAAAGGATATCCAACGTGGGGGGAAAAGTCTCTTCAACAGATGACGTTGAGAAAATTGGACAGCAACATGCAAAAGAATGAAACTGGACCACTTTCTTACTCCAGACACAAAAATAAATTCAAAATGGATTAAGGATCTAAATATGAGACCTGAAACCATAAAATCATAGAAAAGAACACAGGCAATAACCTCTTTGACAGCAGCCATAGCAACTTCTTACGAGATATGTCTCCTGAGGCAAGGGAAATAAAGGCAAAAGTAAACTATTGGGACTTCATCAAAATAAAAAGCTCCTGCAGAGTGAAGGAAACAGCCAACAAAATTAAAAGGCAACCTACAGAAGGAGAAGATATTTGCAAATGGCATATCTGATAAAGGGTTAGTATCCAAAATATATAAAGAACTTACCAAACTCAGCACCCAAAAAACAAATAATCAAGTTAAGAAATTGGTGGAAGACATGAATAGACCTTTTCCCAAAGAAGACGTACAGATGGCTAACAGACACATGAAAAGATGCTCAACATCACACATCGTCAGGGAAATACAAATCAAACTACCTGTCAGACTGGCTAAAATTAACAATACAAGAAACAACAGGTGTTGGTGAGGATATGGAGAAAGGGGAACCCCTCTTGCACTGTTGGTGGGAAGGCAAACTGGTGCAGCACTCTTGAAAACAGTATGGAGGTTCCTCGGGAAGTTAAAAATAGATATGATCCAGCAGTTGCACTACTAGGTATTTATAAAAAGAATACAAAAATACTGATTCAAAAGGGTACGTGCACCTCAATGTTTATAGCAGCATTATCCACAATTGCCAAGTTATGGAAACAGCCCTTAATTGATGGATAGATAAAGAAGTAGTATATTACTTATCCATAAAAAATGGGCTCTTACTCAGCTATAAAAAAAGAATGAAATCTTGCCATTTGCAGTGACATAGATGGAGCTAGAGAGTATTATATTAGGCAAAATAGTCAGAGAAAGACAAATACCATATGACTTCACTCATCGGTGGAATTTAAGAAACAAAACAAATAAGAAAGAGCAGGAGGACAGAGAAAGAGAGTGAGGCAAACCAGGAAACAGGCTCTTAACTATAGAGAACAAACTGATGGTTACCAGAGGGGAGGTGGATAGGGGGATGGGTGACGTAGGTGATGAATTTTAAGGAGGGCACTTGTGATGAGCACCAGGTGTTGTATGGACGTGTGGAATCACTATACTGTACACCTGAACTAACATTGCAGTGTGTGCTGACTAACTGGAATTTAAATAAAAACTAAAAAAAAAAAAGATTTTCTTCTTACAAATGTATTTTGAATTCCTCCTAAGTGGAGATCAGTTTTGGCCATTAGAAAACAACTCTCTTCCTACCACCTTTTCCCCACCCTAGTTCTTCATCTGTACCAGGTGATGTCATGAACTTAGTGAAAGCAGCGCACCATAGTCATTGAGCAGGCGCACTGGAGTCAACAGATAGGATTTAGAGCCTAGGTTCCAGCTGTGTAAAATTGGGCAAGTCCTGCAACCTTTCTAAATTTTCGTTCTCTTGCCTGTAAAATGAGGATATTCAACCCTATCTCATGCAATTGTGAGAATTAAAAATGCATGTGTGTATAAATATTCTCCGTCCAGTAGCCGGCACCATTCGATAAATGGTACTACCATCATCATCACCATCACTGTTGTAAATGTATCACTGCTACTACTATACAGAGAACACAAAACATGATGGTGAGGATGTTATCCCAAAGGGAAGTACTCAGATTTCCAATCCTGAAAAATGCCTCATATTGTTCTTTCTCAAAAACATTTGAGAGGCACCTGGGTGGCTCAGTCGGTTGAGCGTCTGCCTTCGGCTTAGGTCATGATCGGGCTCCCTGCTCGGAGGGAAGCCTGCTTCTCCATCTGCCGCTCCCCCTGCTTGTGTTCTGTCTCTGTCAAATAAATAAATAAAATCTTTTTTTAAAAATTTGAAGCAAAGAGTGGGTATTTGGAACAACAGTGTGCTTTATGTGAAAGCACCATGTACCAAAGAAAGGCAGTTATTTCTCATAAGTGCAAACTCAGAAATTTGAATCCAATTTTTTGCATTAAAACATGGGGCAGGGATGAGAGAGAAGCCTTAGTTATTAAGGACAATCTCTTCCGACACATAGGAACGGTGACTCATCAGAGTAGCTCTGCTCACACAGATCCACCACTATGAACCTTCAGCATAGAATCCTATAACAGACACTACAGGCCCAACTGCTATCCCTCCCTTCTCCATCACTACTAGAATGTCAAATGTGTTCAAGTGTCAGACAGCAATATGCTCAGGGAGGTGGATTCTGCCTCCAGGAATGAATCATAAACAGCCAAAGCCAATCATGGTATTTCCATTTCCCTTTACTTACATTGGCTTAAGGATGAGAGTGCAACACAATGGGGGTCAATTAATTGTGAAGAAAAATCAGCTGTGAGTTAGTAAAAAGATTTTCTTCCCTGATAAAAGAGAAAGTCATATGAGAAGAAAACCCTTCCCTTTTGCTGGTATTGTCAGATGAAGGCAGAACAATTAGAACAGTGGCAGCTATCGTGTGACCATGAGGAGAAAGCCAAGAGAATTGCAGCCTCGTTGACCAAGAGCTCAAGCATCCTTAAGTCTTCTGAGACCTCTCACTTCCAGACTTCTTTCGATGCTAGATAAAAGACCCCTATTGTTTAGCCATGGTTGCTCAGATAATCTGTTACTTACAACCTCCTAATTAATCCAAGCCATAATCCATTTGGTCCTAAGATAAACCCATTTCATGTGAAGTGAGGAGAGTTACAAAGCTCTCTATGAAAAGGATATGTTAGGCGGGATAAGCAGTACACAATCTAACTAGGCTCATCACAACGTTATATAGTCATACAACCCCAAATTTCCTCATGCATTAGGATGAAAAAAGAATGAAAAGAAGATGAGCTTTAGAATGAGACAGGTCTGGGGGTGCCTGGGTGTCAGTCAGTTAGGCACCTGTCTTCGTCTCAGGTCCTGATCCAGGATTGAGTCCTGCATCAGGCTCCTTGGTCAGCGAGGAACCTATCTCTCCCTTTCCCTCTGCCCCCCTCCCTGGCTCATGTTCTCTCTCTCTTTTTCTCACTTTCTCTCTCTTAAAATAAATAAATAAAATCTTTTAAAAAATTATAGAATGAGACAGGTGTGAACTTGAATCTTGGCTCTGCCACTTACCAGAAGTGTGAATTTAAGCAAGTTATCTAACAACTCTGAGCCTCATTTTTGAAATGTGTCATATGGAAAGAACAATACTTAACTGGTAGCATTCGTGGTAAGGGTCATATATATATAGGTCAAATATATATAGGGTCATATAGAAATATATGAAATATATAGAATATATATGAAATATATAGAAATATATAGAATATATATTTGAAATATATATATGAAATATATAGAATATATATGAAATATATAGAATATATATGAATATATAGAAAGCATTCTGTTACTTACCCCTCCTTTGACTATGCAGACCCTGGCACATAGGAGGACCTTAATTCAGTGCCTGTGTAATTTGTTGTTTAAACTGGAATTGGGGGCGCCTGGGTAGCTCAGTCGTTAAGCGTCTGCCTTTGGCTCAGGGCGTGATCCCGGGGTCCTGGGATCGAGCCCCACGTCAGGCTCCTCCACTGGAAGCCTGCTTCTTCCTCTCCCACTCCCCTTGCTAGTGTTCCCTCTCTCTCTGGCTGTCTCTCTCTCTCTCTGTCAAATAAATAAATAAAAATCTTCAAAAAAATAAAAATAAATTTAAAAAAAATAAATAAACTGGAATTGATTCAGGCCATCAAGACTTATGGTCATCCTAGGCTTCATAAGTTCACTTCCTTCCTTGCCCCCAACTCCCTCTCTGTCTGTCTATCCCTCATCAATTTAGAGATAATCTTATTTAAATCCTTCATTTTTACATACAATGCCATTTATGGCTGGAGGTATTCCCAGCCCCTCCTGCCGCTTTCCTGGCCCAGAGAAGCTTGGAGCCCTCTCCAGGATTTCAGTGACTTTCCACCTCGGGACCCCTCAGGTCCAGTCTCAAGTGGCCTCTTGAGCTGTTCCCACCCCACAACTCATTACCTCTCATGTCAAACCTGTGACCTTCTTTAGTTTCCACAATATCAAAACCAAAATCACCCACATATAACATTCCAGAATACAGTAGATTCCACCTAAGATTTCAGGGGAGACAGGGAGAGTTTACATTTAACTAACCTAGGCACTTCATTCTTAAAAGACTCCTGGGTTAGGCTGCTACCATGGACTTCTGCTAGCTTTGCCTAATTCTGGCCTCTCTACCTTAAGGCCTCCTTTCTCCACTTTCCTGCCTTTCTCTCCCCTTCCCTGTCCTTCCCCTCACAGAATAGAGCTTGCCCCCGGCCCCAAATCTTGACCATAGCCCACATCCAAGCCCTCAGCAGAACTTACCTTCTCTCCCAAATGTGGCAAACAGACTCTGTCTATTTATAATAAAGCTGTGACCAGGGCTTAGGAAAAGCAACAGAGCCAGTATCCATGGAAAAGCTTTACCTTCCGGGGTCTGAAGGACAAAAAAAATTGCTAAAACCAGAGGCCTGTGTGGAAAGGACTATCTGACAGGAGGACCCAGCCAGCTCTGGTCACTTGGGGCAGAAGGGGCTAGAGGAATAAATACGCTGACCTCACTGTCCTCCTCCCTATCTCCAGCCAGTGCCCTGCTTTTGCTGAATTCAACCAAAGCCAGAGAGAAAGGGGGCCCTTTCTAGGGCAGTCCATCCAGGCTAGCCTCCCAGGGCGAAAAGAAGGATAGAAGAGAGTAGAAAGTATATCAGTAGGGGACATTCAAAGAAATCTGGCACAGTGGCTTACCCAGGGAGTGGGTGACAGAAGTGGGACAAAGACCCGTGCCTCTGGCCTCAAGCCCCATCTTCCCTGGCCAAAAACAGAGGAGAAACAATGGAGATGACGGGGTATTCAGGGAAAGAATTATTTACCATTCGTAGATGGTGCTGCTTCTCCTAAGCATTGTCTGATATATAGTGACCACCAGATACAGTTTTACCAAATGAAGGAAATAAGTGAATTATGAAAGAAGTCTGACCAACTCACCTTCTACAGGGATTCAGCCAGGCATGCTCACAGGCCCCACTGCCCTCCATACCCATGAACTTCCCTAAGACCATCCCACCACCTCTGAGCAGGCCAGCAGCCTCAGGTGAAGCCAGGCCACGAAGTCTCCAGCTACTCAGTTCTGACTCCACCTCACGGTACTGGATAGATGACCCCAGCATCTACCAAGCCCTGTTTGCCCTCAGGTATCCTATGGCCCTAAAATCACCTCTGGTCATCAAAAGTGCAGAAAGGACATTAAAAGATGCGGCCAGCCCTGATTCTAAGTTCTGTATGAATTGTGTGTCCAGATCCTGGCCAGCAGGAAGAACAGGAGTTTAGAAGTAAGCTGAGCTGGGTCCCATTGCCTTCTCTGTCCCTATATTATACTTTCATTTATTCATTCAACACCCTCTACAAAAAACCTCTCCTGTAACCTGGATTGTGCCATGTGCTGGGATTATAATGATTTTTAAGACCCTATATCTATCTTCAAAGAGTTTATACTAACCAGCTGGTAGGCCCTGGACAACTCATTCAACTTTAGCTTTCTCATCTGAAAGCACCTGGATGGTACTGTATCCTGGAGATCCGAACATACAACTTTAGCCTCACTGGACTTGTGCTCATGCCAACTGGGTTCCTATTGCAGAGACTAGTAATACAGTAATGGTCTCTAATGCTCTTTCTCCCTTTGTCCAAGAATGGTTCTAAAACAGTTGCAGCTCTCCTCTTGATAATCAACCTCAGAGTCCGGATTTTCCCGTAAAGTGTATACCAATATGATTCTGAGTTTTAAAAGGATTTGAAAGGCCCAGCGAGCTATCTGAGAGAGATACTATCTTCTACTAAGATATCAGAGTATCACTCCACAGGGCGTGATGCTATCAAAGTGTCTTGTTATCAAGGTGTCTCTGTTAGCCTGGATGCCAGCACAGTAATAGAAGAGAAGCAGTAGATATGGTGTTTCCTTCTCATTGGAGAAATCAGTTCTTCTCCCAGATCTTAGCAAGTCCTGGTGGAGCTGGGGATGGTACTGAAATCTCCTCTAGGAGATTCTATAAAACTCTACTCTAGACAGGATTTGAGAAGCTGCATGATAGGCATGAAGTGTTTTCCATTTCTTAAAAGCTCTGAAGAGCAGGGGCAGCATTTATTCTGTGATGTATGGCTCCTACTAGAATGGCGCCCCCAGACTTCCCAGAGGCTGTCAACCAAGAGAAGAGGTGGGATCTCCTTCTGAGGTGCTTAATGCCACAGAGCAGCAGTTCTTTGTACCAAAGTTGCATATCCCAGGGTCTGGCCACAGGGAACAGATAATCATGACAATGCAAATGAGACTTTTTTTGATCGGGTGAGTGATAGACATGACAAGGATTCCTATTGTCTAACCTATAATGACAGGTAATTTTGAGATGAGCAATTTATTTTTCTTTCCTACTAGATAATTCTCATCACCTCTGGCTGCTTCCCCAACCCCGAAATACACACATACAAAAATTTAATGACTGGGGGCGCCTGGGTGGCACAGCGGTTAAGCGTCTGCCTTCTGCTCAGGGCGTGATCCCGGCGCTGTGGGATCGAGCCCCACATCAGGCTCCTCTGCTATGAGCCTGCTTCTTCCTCTCTCACTCCTCCTGCCTGTGTTCCCTCTCTCGCTGGCTGTCTCTATCTCTGTCGAATAAATAAATAAAATCTTTAAAAAAAGAAAAAATTAATGACTGTTTAGAAGTGAATATCAACCTTCATGTCATGTATACCCTAGATTCCTCTCTACCATGTTGCCTAAGAAGATAATAGATCTAAAAGTAGAAACAAATCTGATTTCCTGAAATATTATTCAACTTGAGCCCTTACAAATACAAAGTGTCTGTGCAACAGCAGGACTTTGAAACATCCACATGTTTTTTCTCCTTTGCTTTTCCTAATCATGACTTTCTCTTGAACAAACTAAAAGCATCCAACTGGATACCTATCGTGGGGAGGATGGTAATTATGAATGAAAGGAGTAGCAGTCAGCTTTTGACATGTAAACTAGGAATTTGCAGTGAGAAACTGTCAAGGTGAAAGAGATTTTCTACATCTCTTTGGCTCCACTTAACATATTAAAAACTAGATTTTGGCACACCAAAACATAGAGCTTTTCCTCTTTTGCCTATAAAACTATGCCAAGAAACTTCCTACTCTGTGGTAGAAAAAGAATGTGATAGAGGAGAAATAGAAGTAATCCTTTCTCTTGTGGTCCAGGGGATCATGAGAAAGAAAAAAGGGGTCAGAAGAAGGGAAAGATGGACAGTGAGAAACTCACGTTCCAAGGTGATCATCTTACCTGTGGGATTCTGGGGCAGCTACGCTGACTGACTTCACCTCAACATGAGATCCCCCAGCATGATCAGGAAATTAGAGTGCTGAGGTCCCTGGGAGAAATGGGGAGGTGGGAGGGGAGAACCTAATTCACACTTTAAAGCCTACCTTGGTAACATGGACATAGAATTGAGAGCCAGCAGCCTGCTTGGGACCTGTTGTGACAGGAGGAGAGGTGATCCCACAGTAGAAGTATTCAGGATGAACACCCTGGCCAGGGGCTGGATGGGGGGAAGACTTGGAAAGGTCTATAGCCAGAGAGAGCTGAAATGGGGCCAAGCCAACGAGAAGGGTAAATAGGCCTGACTGAACCAGGGAAAGATAGACAACTTTAGCAGCTACTGAAATTTTTAGCCAAAACTTGGATAAGCTGACCAGTACATAGTCAAGAACCAGGACAAGGTCATAGCGACCCCTCTCCCTACCCATACTATAAGAATACAGTAAGCTATACTCCTTCCCCATGTACTTTCAGAGAAGGGGCCCTATGTACTCTCAGATAAGAGAGCAGTGAGGAGTAAAAATGTGGGAAATCTGAGAATCTGAGAATCACCTAAAGAGGTAGCTTAAATTACTGGATCACAATACGCTCTAAATCAGATTAAATTGAGTTTGTTTGGTTTTGTTTTATCTTTCCTGCCACTTACCAGGCCACAAGACCAAATCACTGTAGACAGAAAAAAGAAACTAAATCTCTTCTAAATTTCTATCTCATGAATAATTTTGCAATCCCACTTCAAAAACACTAAAATCAAATAATGTTAAGTTCACATCATATTGCATTTGACCCCATAAAAATAAATAATCATTCACTACTCAGAACTTTGTTGTGGATAAAGTCTTTTATTTATGAGAGGCTTTTGTGCATGGAAAATGATAACTACTATTTGTGCTTTGGTTCATATCCAATATTTGATCTAATATAGGTATTAAGTATGATTACATTATTTGCTGAGAATTTTCCAGCCCTCTCTCTTTTGTCACAGTTTATTGTAGGCAAAGCATTCTTCCCTACGTCTTTGATACTGGCCTTGGCCCTGTGACTTGCTTTAGACTATGGAATGTGGACAGAAAAGAGAGCTTGTCAGTTTTGAGCCAAGGAATTAAGGTAGTCACATGTTTCCCACTTTTCTCTCTTCCACTTCTGCCATCTGCCTTAAGAAAAGCCCTGAGTAGCCACTGGTCCCACAGTAGAAACACATGGAACATGCCTGAACTCAACTCACAATCTGAAGGAGAGCCACCCAGCCCACCTGAAGGCCATGAATATGGAATAAGTGATTGGGGGATTGCATTTTATACATCAGCATTGCATTGCAGGAGAAAACTGAATGATGCACTAAGCAATTAGCATTTATTTATTTTGTTTTAAAGATTTTATTTATTTATTTAAGAGAGAGAGAGCACTAGCAGAGGGAAGGGGCAGAGGGAGAGGGAGAAGCAGACTCTTCGCTAAGCAGGGAGCCCAACATAGGCCTACATCCCAGGACCCTAAGATCATGACCTGAGCTGAAGGCAGACACTTAACTGACTGAGACACCCAGGAGCCCCTTAGCATTTCTTTAAATACTAAGTGACCAACGTTATCCTAAACATTTACACACTATTCATAGAACAGATAAACCAAATGACAGATGTAAGAAGTTAAAATTTCCCAGGTATTCAAACATTGATTATAAAACTTATTTAATTATACTCTCTAAATAATTACTTAAAATCACAAATTTAACATATCAAGTTCTTATAAATGTTTTACACAACTTGGAAACAAAACACACAATATTATATTGATTACCAGTACTGCAGGGTGTGGATAGTCAAGTGATTGATTCTCAATTGGTTTTGGAATCTGATCACAGTTCAAATGATTCTACCCCAAACCACTAGTAATTAAATTAAACCTCCATTATACAGATCTTCCTCAACTTATGATGGGGTTACATCTCAAAATAGCATGAATCAAAAATGCATTTAATACACCTAACCTACCAAACGTCATAGCTTAGCCTAGCCTACTTTAAACAGATTCAGAACAGGGGTTCCTGCATGGCACAGTCGTTTAAGCATCTGACTTTTGGTTTCAGCTCAGGTCGTAATCTCAGGTTGTGATTTCAAGGTAGTGACCTCGGAATCGTGAGATAGAGCTGGCATCAGGCTCCATGCTCAGTGTGGAGTCCACTTCAGATTCTCTTTCCCTCTGCCCCTCCCACTGGTGGTGTCTCTCTTGGGCACGCACGCGCAAATAAATAAGTCATTTTTTTAAAAAATAAGTGTACTCGTACTAGGAGTTAGTTGGACAGTTATGTAGTCAGGACCAGGGCCCCCAACAAGAAAATATGGAGTCAGAACAACTAAGATAAAACAGCAGTTACATCCTGTTTTGCAGCTTAGGCAGGATGACACTAGTATTCTGTTTTGCAACCTTTGCAGAAATGACTTCTGCAAAACGTCCTAAAATAAGACAATTAACCTCTATCAGGGACAAGGGGCAGTTAAGATATAAAATCCCAGGTGTCAGAAAAAAAGCAAACCATTAGCACATAGACATTAGCCCGATTGTCAGCAAACCATTAGCACGTAGACATTAGCCCAATAGGTAGACAGATTCATGACCGAAGTCCTGATTGGCATGACTCAGCCCACTCTGATTGCTTAAGATAGTTCCACAAAGGAGTTCCTAAAAACCCCCTAAACTTAGAAACTCCAACAGCAGCCCTCTCGGGTCCTCTCCCTCTCTGGGAGCTTCATACTACTGCTCAATAAACTTTGCTTTGCTGTCCACCACTCTTCGTCTGGTCTACCTCTTCATTGTCCCAAGTGGCATGACCAAGAACCGTGGGCACTAAAGCCTGAGTAATCCTATAACACTCAGAACACTTACATTAGCCTACAGTTGGGCAAAATCATCTAACACAAAGCCTACTTTAAAAGTGTTGAATGTAATGTATTGACTACTGTACTGAAAGTGAAAAACAGAATGGCTGTGTGGGTACAGAATGGTTCTAAGTGGATCAGTTGTTGGTCTTTGTGATTGGGTGGCTGACTGGGAGCTGCTGGGAGCTCCCGCTGTCCAGCATCACGAGAGAGTATCATACCTCGCTGGCCAAGGAAAAGATCAAAATTCAAAATTTGAAGTACAGTTTTTACTGAATGCATATCATTATTCCACCATTGTGAAATTAAAAAATCCTAAGTCAAACCATCATAAGTCAGGGACTATCTACAGTTAAAACTCACTTTCACTTTCAGTAAAATGCTTTACCTATGGACTTTAATTTTTTGATTCATAGTTTCTATGTACAAAATGATACATTCTTTCATGTGTTCTATGCTGGCAGTATCTCTAACCAATAGTCTTACCACAATGATAGAATAGTCTGGCCTACAGGAGTAATTGGAGACTTCTGTTTCATTAGTAGCTCATTATAATTAGCAGAATATCTAGATCAGGGTTTTGCAAACTTTATGGTGGTTCACCTGTGAATCTTGTTAAAATACAAACTTTGCATAGTAGGTCTGGAGTAAGACCCGAGATTCTGCATTTCTAATAAGCTTGCAGGTGGTGTTGATGCTATTATTGGTCCTTGAACCATACTTTGCATAGCAACGATGTAGAGTTATCTTCTCCTGGGTGGTGAGGGGTTAAGCCTACATAGTTAATTCTCTTCTTTGGGATAATTTGCCTCCTTTATTTTCTTGGAATATACTATCTTCCTGCCTGGTTATTGTGTGTGCTGAATAAATGTCAAATCTCTATTCTCCTGTGACTCCATGTAGCTGCTGGTTTGGGTCAGTTTTTCTCTTTCTAGGAACAATATCTACCTCGTCTGATGTTCCCCGCATACATTCTTTCCTATACACTATGTGAACATTAATATTGGGAAACCTCACTAAAATAGAAGCAGGAGCAAAAAAATAAAATAAAATAAAGTACAATAGAATCCAGAGCTTCGGCAGGGGAGCTCTCATGCCCTACCATTAGTAGTCAATTGCAACTCCAACAGAAGGACATGGACCTCACAAGCCAATGCTACTTTACTATCCCAGCAGGACGAAAAAAAGCTTTTTTTCCTTAGCCCAATAGCCCAGCCAATGAGAGACAGTCACAGCTCAGCCAATGAAAAGCCACTATACTTCAAACTTCTAATTTACTCCAATGGACTTTTTGTTTATAACAGCCCTCTCAACTTCCCTCTTTCTACTATAAAAGAGTATGTTTCTTTGTTTGACAGATCTGCCTACAGTTCTTGCTGTTGCTTGCTTGTCCTGGACAGCAATTTTCTGCTTTTCGCAAATAACCCATTTTTCCTGGAAAATAATGGCAGTTTTATTTTAAGGTTAACAGCGGACATAAAAAAAAAAAAAAAAAAGGACATTTATATACTTTATAAACAGACTGTCAGGAAAAATTGTGAAAGACTTTGAAATAGGCAAAAAAAAAAAATTATTGGCTGTCCTGTCTAGCACACTTTTCCAAGTTTCATTGTCTTTGGGCTTCAGGGCACACTACCCCAAAATGGCATCTCGACATATGGAATGTTTTAAGCTGATTTGAGCAATGGCGTGTGCAGAAGAGTTTTCTGAGCTTCAGAAGCAAGTCCTAAGAACTTCATGTAAGAGGTTGTTCCCCACCCCTCATACACTGGGGAAAAGAACATCCTTATCTCCAAGACTCCAAGAGGAATCTGAACCAACAGGTCTTCCTGTTTACCACAGTTTACTATACTAAGCTCATACTCTTTTTTTGCCCTATCACATTTTTCTTTCTTTTGTTTTAATTAACATATAATGTATTAATTGTTTCAGGGGTACAGTTGTGTGCCTATCACATTTTTCTACTGCTCTCCACTCTTCATCAAACCTAGCACTAAAACCCTCAGGTATAACCATTTCTTCAAGCCTTCATTTTCTTACGAAGTTTCTCTTGTCACAAAGAGTTTATAGTCAAGAAACTCTTATCAATGTCTTTTGTTACAGAGGCGCCAGCCGAGAACTTAGAAAGATAGAAGAATAATTTATTTTTTCCTCCACTACAAACTATTTTACAACTCTGTAAATTGCAGTGAACTAATAATAGTACAAATAATTTTTGTCCATATAAATGCAAAGTAACAGTTGAAGGCAATTTACTACTGCCTCTAAATAGGCCCATTTTGCATCTCTCTGTAAATTCATTTCAGCTATTCTTATTGCCTGTAAAATGTGGTCCTTTGCCTTCTTCTTTGACCAAGTGGTAACATAGGGCTGGTTCTCTAATGAATGAGTTAAATAAACTTTTTCACATAGACTTCTGTATATCTACATGAGAAAATCTCATAGATATAATGCCTTCTTTTCAAAATTATCTTTTAGCAAGACATAGAAATTGAATTTTTACGAATTAATTTCAGTCAAAAGTAACAATTGAACAAATCTATTCATCTTCACCATTCTTTTATTCACCTTTTTAAACATTTACTTTAAACGTCTTTTGAGTATTGTTGTGAATTTAATAAAAATTATCACTACATTTAAAATTTTTCAACATTTAGTCCATAGAGCACCTTTAATTTGGCTCCTTTGCCCTTTCAGCACTGGCACTAATGTGTTTTTAAAGAATCCTTGCTTTCTGTCAATAGAAGGATATTTTCTGACCCATTTAAATGTTTTTTCTGTCTCTAATCTTGGAAACTGCTGCAGTCTAAGGAGTCCAGACTCCTTCTAGTGGAGAAAAGTATCAAAGACACAAATCTGAGCATTTGTACACAGGAGACTTGGTGAGTGAGGAAACACTACAGCAGCTGGGGCATTCGAGAAGTCCCAGAGCTGGAAAACACACAACTTTTTACAATCTTGAGTGTGGGGGCACCTGGGTGGCTCAGTCAGTTAGGCGTCTGCCTTCAGCTAAAGTCATGATCTTGGGGTCCTGGGATCGAGTCCCGCATTGGGCTCTCTGCTCAACAGAGAGTCTGCTTCTCCCTTTCACTCTCTCTCTGTGCTCTCTCCCCCAACTCTCCAGTAAATAAATAAAATCTCTAAAAAAAAAATAAAGTCTTGAGTTCACACCGATTTTCCCAAGTATATGAAGTTTCTGTGTCCTACTTTTCTTATAAGCCAGGGTTTTACTGACTCTGAAATTTCCTACCATTTTTCTGCAAAGGAAAAGATGCTAAACCCATAAAAAATACAGAAACATAGGTTTCCAGATATAAAGAGGAAGCATTTGGGGGATGGCTGCAAAACAAAGGTTTGTATTTTAATTGTCATTAATTTCCTTGCTCTAATCTTGTATGGATAGTTATTTACATGCAACCAGAAAAGGGAAAAGGGTTTGGGAAAATTGCTTTAGAGACAGAATGAGGACAAGATATGAACCATGAGCAACAACTCAAATATTCTGTCCCAAACAATCTCCATTCCTCTGGGTTCAAACTCAGTTCCCAAACTAGACGAAGTATAATGTTCATTTTAACCTCCTCCTTGGCAATGACAGAGAAGTCAGAGTTCTCCAAGGACACTGTAACTGTGGCTTACAAACCCTTAGAGCTTTCTCTAAAACAAGAAATACAATTTTTTTACACCGATGGGTGTGGGGAGAAAGGGAGATTCAGCTTGCCTGTGAAAATCAGGTATCACTTGATTCTAAAAAGAGTTTTCCTCTTACCAGCTAATTCCCCACTGAGTTTCCTCCCCTTAGGTGCAGATTTCATCAGAACAAACCCCATCCTGCCCCACCCAGAGGGCAAGGAACCATGACTAATGTGACACTGTGAGACCTAAGCATCAAATACAACCACATTTGAGTTAGAGGGCTCAGCATCTTCCCAGTTCTCTTGGAAGACAGCCAGAGGGTGGAGAGAGGATACGGCTCCGTACCATGGATTGGTTTTGCCTTATCACAGAGCTCACATAACCTTAGGCGACCTTGCTCTAAAAATCTAGATTATTCCTCAAACAAAAACAATCAAACCAAACATTTAAGTGCTCGCTGTCTCTCTCACACAGATGCATGCGCGCACGGGCACACACGCACACACACACACACTCACACACAAACTAGGTAAATGCTGTTGCGTTACAGTAAGATTCTTCCTAAGACTATTTCACAGATTACCCAGGAAAGAATAAACTCAAATGATTTTTACAAACTTTGCGGGAATACTATAGGGCCTACAACTGATATTATATTTCACTCTTGACAAGGGCTTCTTCCCTGCTTGTCTGAAGTAAGTAGCAGTGAATGCCAAGTGAATATGAAACAACAAAATGCTAGGTTCATACCTGATCACTGAGAAGTTAATATTGTCCCCAAGGAAGAGAAGTTATCCTTTAAAAATCACAAATGAACCAAATTTGGAAACATATTTAAATTACTGTCTCTTTTAAAGCATTTATAGGGACAAAATTCTGCGGTATTTAGCTTCACAAATGCAGGAGAATGAATAAATGTATAAAAGATTTTTCATAATGAGGATGAGGTTAATAGGATACCTCACTGCCCTACTTTCTGAAAAGAGATTGAAATTTAAACAGGTAATTCACAAACTCCATTTATCCAATTTCCAGTGTTGGATAAAGTTCATGGACAAATCATAATCATAGTCCAGTTAAGTTTGTATATGCTCACTTCATTTACTGAATGTCTACTATGTGCCAGACCCTATGTTAGGAGTAGGGATACAAAGGTAAGGAGAGGGCTTCCTGGGTGGCTCAGTCGGTTGGGGGCTTGGGTTGTGATCTCAGGATTGTGGGATCGAGCCCTGTGTCAGGCTCTGTACCCAGCATGGAGTCTGCTTGGGACTCTCCCTCTCCCTTTGCCCCTGCTCATGCTCTCTCTCTCTCTTTCAAATAAATAAATAATTTTTTAAAAAAGACAAGGAGGAAAAATAAATCCCTGCCACCAAGATCTCTCTTGGTCCTAGCTTTACAAACAGTTCTCTGGCTCTTGCGTTGAAGAGAAGCAGCGTTGATAATAAAGGCAGCTAGAAAGGGAACAGTCATTTTACCCAGATCGACTTCAGTGAGGAATTAGCTGGTTAGCAAAAGAGGTTTCTGAGCAGCCAAAACTGATTTCACAGGGGCGCCTGGGTGGCAGAGTCGTTAAGCGTCTGCCTTCGGCTCAGGGCGTGATCCCGACGTTATGGGATCGAGTCCCACATTGGGCTCCTCCGCTGGGAGCCCGCTTCTTCCTCTCCCACTCCCCCTGCTTGTGTTCCCTCTGTCGCTGGCTGTCTCTGTCAAATAAATAAATAATATCTTTAAAAAAAAACTGATTTCACACATTCCAAATACTGAAAGTCATGGGTTGAATCCCTAAACATGGCTTCTCCTGTTTATTCTTCCTTTACACACAAGTCGAGCAAAGATGGTGATGAGGGAGCAGAAGGCAAGCTGAGGACAAAGGAGAAGCTGACACCCCGCAACCCCCCCCACCTCCCAGATGGGGTCTGTGTGACATTCTTCAGGCACCCCTGGCTGCCCTAAAGCTAAGGGAGGGAAAGAACAAATGATTAACTAAGAGAGATCACAGTCTTGCAAAACATGAGTCTCCATCAGTTCACCAATGTCTTAGTGACTTACAAGGAAAAAGCATTCTTATCAATAGCCTAACTTTCAGAGACCCATAACTCAATTTCCTAGAGCTCTAACATCAACCTCCCTTCATGAGTGATGTGGGAAACAGAAGCATCAGGAAAGTAAACAAAGTTAAGTTTCTTTAGGACCTGCAGCCTATTGATAAGGACTTGTAATAGAGTATAACATTCCTCCAGAAAGCTCCCAACTGTCTTAATGTTATTGGCTTACTAGAAGAAAAACAACCTTAACTGGGCAAGAGCCAGGCCTCCAGTATCCTGTAAATCTTCTTTAGCCCATGAAAGTCCTTTGAACACCTCCCTTTTTCCTTACCTCCCCCATCCTTCAAGTATATAATCAGCCCTTCCTCACAAACCCAGTGCAGCAGCTCTTTCTGCCCATGGGTCCTGTCCCCGAGCTTTAATAAAAGTCACCGTTTTGCACCAAAGACAACTCAAGAATTCTTTCTTGGCTGTGGCTCCAGACCTCACCAACATTCCAAAACTGCGTCATTGGTATTGGAAAATACTGGCTCCTTTACAAAATAAATATTGAGAACTTTCACAGATAATACTAGAAGGAGACTCTCCAGAGGGAAGGTAGAAGGAAACCATGTAGGTCTGGTTTACCCTCAACTGATCCTAGTGGCCATTGTAACTTTGTTTCCAAAGTATATTTGACTAACAACTCACAACGGATAAAAGAGTAAACAGTGCTATAGCCCTTTAAATTTAGAGGTTACCCTTGAAGGACTTGATAAGATGTTATGATTTGATAGCTTTTAGAGAAATTAACCCTGAAGATGTCATGGTTTTATTGCCCTATAGAATGTTAACCAGTTTTATGTCTCAATTAGTAATGCCTTCTTTTGATAACTGTGCAGACGTGTGTGTGTGTGTGTGTGTGTGTGTGTGTGTGTGTTTGTGTGTGTGTGTAAGCATTAATGGAAATCAGCTCTTTTGTCTAATTGTCTAATTCCTGGTTCCTTCACTAATAATTTAAATTAAAATTAGACACATTCTGGGCCGCCTGGGTGGCTCAGTTGGTTAAGCGTCTGCCTTTGGCTCAGGTCCTGATCTGAGCGACCTGGGATTGAGCCCTGTGTCAGGCTCCCCGCTCAGTGGGGAATTTGCTTCTCCCTCTCCCTCTGCCCCTGTCTCCACTCATGTGCTTTCTTTCTCAAATAAATAAGTAAATAAAATCTCTTAAAAAAAATAAAATTAGACACATTCCGATAAACAACTGTTCAAGAATTTTGCTTTTAAATCTCTGTATTGTTCCACATATTATCTGACATATTTATCTGATTTTCCAGGACTGATAGAGGAGTGCCTGAGTGGCTCCGTCAGTTAAGCATCTGATTCTTGCTTTTGGCTCAGATCATGATCTCAGGGACATGGGATCGAGGCCCGCATTTGTAGTCATCGGGGAGTCTGCTTGAGATTCTCTCTCTGCATTTCCCTCTGTCCCTCCCCTCTGCGCTCCCGCTCTCTCTCAAATAAATAAATCTTAAAAAAAAAAAAAAAGACTGACAGAGGTTCACAGGTACTTGACCTATGTCATTTTCTTCTTAGCTCCCACCCTGTCTATGAAGAAGGGAACCATCTTAACATTCACCCCAGAGTACTGCTTTCTTGATAGTGTTGATGCCTGTGTGGTTGAGCCTGAAAGAGATAGTTTTTGCTCACAGCAGCTCCCTGGACCTCTCCTTCTCAGCGTTTCATCAGCTGGCTGCCACCATGAAGGACTTGACCTGGACTATCTACATAACCAGTATATTCATCATATTATAATAAAATACCAAAGTCTTATTAAAATAAAATACCAAAGCTCTGTGCCAAGAGAAATGGGCCCAAGGGCCTTTTCTGAAGGAACTTTGCAATACTTGTAACTTCCTTACATTCGTTATTTCTGTTATTACTTTTTTGTTTTCCTAAAAGAAGTGGTAAAACTTAAAATAAGAGGAGCCTACACTGAGGAGTTAAGACAATACTTTTTCCTTTTTTCTTTCTTTTCAAGTATCTCTCATCCCCTTTCTTTAAGCATTATTAGCAGTTCAGTTTATCATTTGGGTTCCAGACAGATTTCCTCTGTATTTTCAATATGTTCTGTTTTCTTGCCATGTCAAGAGGCTTTCTTTTTGAACCATTTCCTCACAATAATGAAGGATTTTCCCAACAGACTGAATGTTGGTACAGCAATGCAATACTTGGAGATCGTATTCAACCTATTGGGGTTTTAGAAAATCATTGTCATTTTCCCATTTGTTGTGCCTATTTTTGGAAATGCTTGTGGAGTATGGGAAAAGGTAGAAGAAGTAGGGAGGGGAAGAGGATAGAAAATAAGCCTAGAGAAGCTGGAAGTTACCTAAAAGTCTGGTTGGTAAGGCCCCAGTGAGAAGTGAGTTGGGGAGCAGAATTCCAACTGACTTTATAGGGCCACTCTCCTTTGTGTTTGTGAGGTAGAGGGGAGGGCAACGAGGAAGAATGAAGATAAATCTAAGTGCAAGAGAACAACTATCGGCGGGGGGGGGCAAGGGGGGTGCACTGGGGGGAAAAGGCAGCAGATGTACAATGAAAGTAAGCCAGCAAAGATGTTGAAGCTCGGGAGTAAGGAATTCAGAAGCATGTGCTTCTTCCACTCACTTGACCTGAGCTCTGAAACAGAATTAAATGCCTTGGGCTGAAATCCCTTCATAGAAGGATTCATTGCCATGTTGTCTTCTTAACTAAAACAACATTTCAATTACAAGCTACGGTTGCAGTGAATTAGAGTGTGACCCACAAGCAAAACAGTCAATTAAGCAATTATAAGAAATGTACCAATCTCCTTGGGTTTCCTCTGTGCTCCAAATAATTTCTTGAGTGTATTTGAGATATTTTCTTTCATCTCCAAGTCTTTTTTTTACTAGGCATCTATGTGTAAATTTCATATTTTTTAAAACTGAGGATGTGACTAAATTATACTTTTTTTCCCCTTCACATAGATTGGAAGACTAAATATGTTTGGCATTTTAATTGAAGAAAAAAAAAAAAAAAGAACCACTGTATTCCTGGGCATGGCCACTTGAATTAACATATTAACATATGGGCTGAAGACCACCACCTTGTTCATTTCCCATCACGTTTGAATGATCATTGATTTTAAATACACTTTCGACATCTAATTTTCTCCTTGAGATTTAGACCCAAAATAAATGGTTTTGAAAGACATTTTCTAGCCTTCTTGCCTAGATATTGATGTGGGAAACAAAGGCAGAAGAAAAATTATTGAATTTCCTTACTATCTACACCCATTGACAAGTCCTTGAAACAAGTAGAGTGACATTCCTCTGGGACTCAGCTGCCTCGATGTAAATACTTTACTCAGTGCGAAAGGCAATCCTGAGCCCAATCCCCAAGATCCTGTAAGTCTCCTTTAATGTACAAAATTCCCCTGGAAACTTCCTTTATCTCTAATCCCCAAGAGATATGTTGGCAATCACCCCCCAAGTGTATGACCCATCAATATCCATCTGAAGGGTGTCTTGACTAAGGTTTTCTTAGATGGTAATAGATGACCTTTTCCTAACAATAGCTGGCCCCCTCAAGGTCCTGCAAACATTGCTTCCAAAATTCCTTAGAGACTTATGCTATCCCTAACCTCCTCCCAACTTGAAAGTATATAATAGCCCATTCCTCATGACCCCAGTGCAGCTCTTTCTGCCCACGTGTCCCATCCCTGTGCTTTAATAAAACCACCTTTTTGCACCTTTTTGCACCAAACCACCTTTTTGCACATCTCAAGAATTCTTTCTTGGCCATTGGCTTCGAACCCTAACATCTCTTCTACATAAGATATGAATTTTTTTTTTTGTAATATAACGTTGGGAAGGTCAAGGCAATCTAGTCACCTAGAAAACCTCACATTTGAGATATGAAAAAAGAAAATAGTGCTTGGCAATTGAATTACTCAGTTAAGAGTTCAGCAGCGGAGCCCCATTCTTCTAGCTAGTTCTTTCATGTTCAAGGCTCTTTTTGATCAGGCCTTGGTAAGAAGAGAGAATAAATAGATATGTAAGAAATGTGGGAAATACGTACCCACTCCTCCAAAGTAAAGATCTTTTTGCAGTTGACAAAGTAATAATAACACACAATGCTTTTGATTACTTACGAAGTGCCAAACACCATACGAGCTGTTCTAATTCCCGCAACAATCCTGTAAAACATAGATTATTATCCCCACTTTCTGGCTGAAGAACCTCAGGTTCAGAGAGGAACATGCCTGGGATTACACAGCTGGTAAGAAGTGGAAGCCGGGATGGAATCAGATTGGTTTGATGCTATTAAGCCACTTTGCTTCCTAAAAGTTAAACGACAAAATCGTTTTGCCTGAGATCAGGGATAGATCCAGGTTTTGGAGAGCCTAATGGTCATATTATTGGGAGGAGAAAACTTTGTAAGAAAAACAATACAAAAATATCTTACTTTTGCAATTTTTACAAACATATATGAGCACGTGATTACATGGTGAGGGCCCTACCTGTCACTTGGAAGGAGTCAGGGCAAGTAACCCTTCAGCTTCATTAACACCATAGACAACCCACCTCTGTTGGGAATTCAACATTGCAGGTTAACTTGGCCTGGTTACTAGTGAGAGAAGGTGCTTTTGTAATGCCACGGGACATTTCAATAGTTCCCTCCCACCCCCACACTATTCATTATTGATGCTGCTGGGAAAGAGGGTGTGTTGGTCAGAACCCTCAACACATGACAGCACTTTGGGGAGGAATGGAAGTGAGAACTTGTTTCTTTCCCTCTCAGGTTCAAAAAGAATCAAAATCATTTGATGGACTTGGAAAGCCCAACCCAAATTAGGCAACAGGAAAGAGCAACAAGATCCCTAGGGGATAATTTAACATGAGGATGGGGAAAGACAGATGAAGAGATGAGCTGGGAAAAGTCAATCCCAAATCTGGATCCATTAGTGAATGTGCCCCCAACACAGCCACTGGAAGCCAACTCGAGCCTGCGTGTACCATAAGCATTTGAAGGTGGTAAGGCTGGGCTCTATTTGGTATAGAACCCATTCAGCGATGAATTGTGCACTTCTCCCCTGTACAATGAGGGACAACCATGGTCTGGGCTAGGATCTACAATATCCTTGGTGGCATAATTAGAACCACAGCTTGAGCCACAGCTGTTTGGCTTGGCCCAGGTCAGCAGACAGCAATCCTGAGGTTCAGCTCCAGCAACAGTAGTGATGATGCAGACGGTCACTGGGCAACAGGAACATGGCCTAGTCAGGGCAAGTCTTCAGACTGCTCTGATTTCAGAAAGCGGTATGCCAGGTGTCTTAGCCAACCCTGCATCAGCAGCACATTCTGGAGTTAGAGCATCAGGGCAGCTCTTGGAATCCTCTAGACTCAAGGGGGGCACACTGACTTTTGGGTTGGTTAAGAAAAAAAATAATACTTAGAATGACAAACATCTGGACATGAATCACTTCCCCTGGGGCTTCTTGAATATACTTGAGGAAGAAGACTCAAAAAAAACCTTGACTTCCTGCAGTCCTGCATGCCGCACTAAATTGTATTGTAAAAGGAAGTGTGACTGGTAAGGATCATATGAGGACATGTTTTTCCAGGTCACTCTGAATACTTCTCTTTTGCCTCTGCAGGATCCTTTTTCTCTTTAAGCTATATGAATCAGTAATCTACTTTTACTCATTTGCATTCTTTTCTTGGAGACTTCATCATGCGTCTTCAATGACTTACATTATCTCAAACTCCATTTGCCTAAAACTCACCTTAGCAGAAAATGCTTACAAAATCAAAAACCAAAAATGAACAAAGGACACAAATAGGCAATTCACGATAGAAAAACACAAATGGCCAATAAACATATGAGAAGATGTTCAATCTCATTAGGAATTTTTAAAATAACACCAAAAAAACTTTTTTTTTTGCCTGTCATATTGATTAAGGTTTCCCCAAAACCTAAGTTTCCACTGTCATAATTCAGACCTAAAGCTCTTTTTGAAAAGGTGATCCCAAGGTTTACAAGCTTGCAACCAGCTTCCTCTGTCCCCTTGGGACTCTTCTCTCCAGGTGAATAATCCCTCCATTCATCAGGTATCTTCACAAAGGGATCAAAAGAGGTCTTCTGACATTTAGAAAAGCTAAGAAAACTGTATAGGTCCAACAAAATCAATCGATTTCTTCTAAATGTTCATTCATTCACTCTCTCCTGAGAGCAGCAGCAGATCTGGATAGATAAAAAGGCATTCTTACAAAGCTTTCACCTGACTATTTTCACTTGCTACCATGATGCCTTTGACACTTTCAGGTGTCTTATAATCTAATAGAATCTAAGCTTTTGGGGGAGGTGGAAGGAGCCCAGAACCATGTTATATTTCTTTGACTTTTGCTACAGTGTTCCTCACACAGAATGTGAGATGAACATTCGTTCATTTCTTGATTACCTTCCACACAGTATGAAAATTTCAGCTAAATAAAAGACTTTTGACAATTAAATAGACAATTGATCACAATAATTGTGATTAGTAGACTAATGAGTAGATTATTAGATTAACAGACAATTAATCACAATAGCCAAGATATGGAAACAACTTAAGCATTCATAATGTGATATATAATACAAATATGATTACATATAAATTATGAAATTGTATAATTTATGTGCAATTTATTGTATGTCCATTATACCTCAGTGAAATTGTTTTTTAAAAAAAACAACTGTGAGGTCATGGAGATTTTGTATACAAGTGAGCAAAAACACTTTGTTATTTGAACTGCTCAGTATTTTAAAAAAGCATCTAAAGATTTTTTTTCTCTAGTGGCATCTAGTAGTGGACATCTGCTTTGCCTGGTATTTTATTTTTCAACTTAAAATCGCATTCATTTTTTTAAAAATTTAAATCAATTAATTAACAGGTAGTGTATTACTAGTTTCAGAGGTAGAGTTCAATGATTCATCTGTTGCATATAACACCCAGTGTTCATTACATCAAGTGCCCTCCTTAATGCCCATCATCCAGTTACCCCCTCCCCCCACCCCACCCCCTTCCAGCAACCCTCAGTTTGTTTCCTAGAGTTAAGAGTCTCTTATAGTTTGTCTCCCTCTCTGATTTCATCTTGTTTTATTTTTCCAGGTTTATTTCTTTTAGTAACCAGAATCACGCTATACGTATTGTTCGTTGATGTGCTTGTTGGAGAGGTTCTCAGCCTAGCACCTCCTTTTATACATTATATAGTACACAGAATTAGTGTCACTGTTCAGATTGCTTCATTCTGCTGCTATAATTATGCCCACTTTTGTGCACAAACTTGAGCACAGGGGCTGGAATTCGAGGGGAAGAGTGTCAGTGTGAGCCCTTGTCAATCCGAGGTGAAGGCGTGTTGACTTGGCATTGTGCAGGTGGCAGACAGCGCACGCTGACTCAGGCAGGAGGGCAGCTGGATTGTGGATTTGAGACCCACAGTCTGATGACATCACGTGTGACGGGGACATGGCTGGTTTTGCTTCCGGTCATGAATAACTTTAATTTTTGTTTTTCTGGGAAACGCTCTCTCTCCTTCTATTCTTAATGAAAGCCTTGCTGGATAGAGTATTCTTGGCTGCAGATTTTCTCCTTTTAGCACTTTGAATATATCTGGCCTGCAAAGTTTCTGCTGAAAAATCCATTAATAGACTTATGGGGTTTCCCTTGTATGTAATTGCTTTCCTTTCTCTTGCTGCTTTTAAAATTCTCTCTTTATCACTACTTTTGGCCATCTTATGTACTTTCTTTCTCGGTGCAGACGTCTTTGGGTTGGTTTTGTTGGGGGCTCTCTGTATCTCCTGATCTGGATTTCTCTTTCCTTCCCCAGAATTAGGACGTTTTCAGCTATTATTTCTTCAAATAAATCTCCTGCTCTCTTTCTTCTTTCTTCTCCTTCTGGGATCCCTATCATGCAACTGTTATGGTTGACAGTGTCACTGAGTTCCCTGAGTTTATTCTCATTTTGCGTATTTTTTTTTTACCTTCTCATCTGCTCAGCTTGATTACTTTCCACTACTGTGTCCTCCAGGTTGCTGATCCATTCTTCTACTTCCTCGTACTTGCTATTTATTCCAGGTGGTCTATTTTTATTTTCATTTAGTGAATTCGTTATCTCTAATTGGTTCTTTTTAAGTCTCCTATCCCTTTGTGGAGGGTTTCATGGAGGTCCTGCACTCCTTTCTCAATTTTAGTGAGTATCTTTATGAACATTACTTTAAATTCACTATCAGACATATTACTTACCTCCATTTTGTTTAGGTCTCTTGCTATGATTTTGTTCTGCTCTTTGGTTTGGGACATATTCCTCTGTCTCCTCATTTTGTCTATTGATGTGTCTGTTTCTATGTGTTAGAAAAGTCAGCTATGTCTCCCACACTTGAAAGTAGTGGCTTTATGAAGAGGAGGTCCCATAGTGCCCCACAGTGCAATGTTCCCTGTTCACCAGAAAATGGTGTGTCAAGGGTGTCTCCTCTGTGTGTTGCTACAGGGGTGTCCTACTATTGTGGTGGAGCTGTGCTTGCCTTCAGCCCCGTCTGTGACGGCTCTCTGCCTGTTGTGGGCAGAGTCTGGTGCCTGCGGTGTTAGAAGGCCAGTCGGGGGCTGCCTTGGGCTTGAGTTGAGTCATACCAGATGTCTGCCAGAGATGAAGTAGCACCAAACTTCAGGGCAGTTTCCCTGTGTTGTCGCCTGAGAAGCTTTTACTTGTGGGTGGGGCCTGCAATCAGACCAGTGGCCTGCCCCCAGCCCATGGCTGGGGTCACAGTCAGACTGCTGTGTGGTTATCTTCCCCTCTCCCTGGAGCAGGACTCACTTTGGAGTGGTGTTGGCCCTTGTCTGGGCTACTTGGACACTGTCAGGCTTGTGGCACTGCTTTGATGGGATCTTGCCACAAGCATTCTTGGAGGGGGTAGATCCACATCCTTGTGGCCTCTCGTCTATGTCCAGCCGCAGAGAGTCAGTTCTGCCAGTCTTTGGGTTGCTTTCGGGGTTATTTCTGCTAATGTGGGTGTTCTCTAGGTGGCCACACTGCACGAGGTGAGTCCAGCGTCCTCCTACTCTGCCATCTTCCCAGCAGCCTCTGCTCCATTCTATTATTGATGTTCTCTGTTACATTTTTCCCCCTACTCCAGTCATTGCTCCAATACTTCTGTTTGGTTCTTTTTTTATGATTTCTATCTGTTTGGTAAACTTTTCACTTTGTTCATGTATTGTTTTCTTAATTTCATTGAATTGTCTCCATTGGCTCATTGAGCTTCCTTAAAACAGTTATTTTGAATTCTTTATCAGGTAAATCACAGATCTTCATGTCTTCGGGGTTGATTACTGAAAATTTTTTGTGAGGAGAGCTTGGGTGGCTGTATTGGTTAAGCATTCAACTCTTGATCTCAGCTCAGGTCTTGATCTCAGGGTATGGGTTCAAGTCCTGCACTGGGCTCCATGCTGGGCATGGAGTGTACTTTTTAAAAAAGGGGTGGTGCCTGGGTGGCTCACTCAGGTGAGCATCCAACTCTTGATTTTGCCTCAGGTCGTGATCTCGGGGTTGTGAGATTAAGCCCTGCATCAAGCTCCATGCTCAGCGTGAAGTCTGCTTGGGATTCTCTCCCTCTGCCCCTCCCCCTGCTCACTCGCACTCTCTTTCTCTCTCTCTGTCAAATAAATAAATAATCTTTTAAAAATTAAAAATAAAAAAATTGCTGTGATCCTTTGGCAGCATCGTGTTTCCTTTATTTTTCATGTTTCTTGAAGTCTCATGTTGCTGTCTTTACATTTGAAGTGGCAGTCACCTTCTCCAGTCTTCACTGAATGACTGGAAGAGCGATACCTCCCATCAGCCCTGCTAGGAACTGAGACTTTCTCAGACTGTCTATGAATATACCTGCTTCATGCCTTTTGCTCCCTCTTGTGGCAGAATTCTTAAACTCATATGCTTTGTCTGGGTCCTGCAAAGCACCAGGTCAAGGGCTGAGAGCCTTCCTTTTGCTTTCCCAAAGGCAGCACTAAATTCTCAAGTCTGTGGTCTTTCCCAGGCTTACAGATTTGGGCTTTCTGCATGTGCTCACTAACTGTCTGCAAAAGCTCCCTCTCACTGCCATTGGGAGTGTGCACAGGGAGCTGACCATGGGGTGGGAGTTTGTGTGGGTGAGGCACGTAGAGTGCTGGGGGTACCTGTGGGCCAATGGGGGGGGGGATCTGCATGCAAGACATCCCCAGTGGCTCATGGGCAAGCCTCCCTATGGAGTCCATGTCAAGGTTAGAGGATCTGTGTCCCTTACGTACAGTCATTCTGAGTCCTGGCTATTATTCTCCCAGCTTTCACTTTCCCCTGTGGGAGAAATCATGGGCTGAGAAGGGCTCTTAGTACTGAGCTGTGCTGCCTTGTGGGACAGTTGATGCAGGTGGAGTCAAACTGTTCCTCTTATTCTTACCAGGGCATTCAGTCTTGAATTCTGTTTGTCTGGGCTCCAGTGGTGTGCGGGATCTTATCTGCTGGACCCTTGGACTTCCACAAAGGCTCTCTCATCTGTGGGTGATTGCCTAAATCAGTGTTCTCTAGGACCTCCTGGACTGTAGCTAAGAGACAGAATCCAGTTCAACGGCTACTTCAGGCTCCACAGCCTAGACTGAGGTCTGTAGGTCTATTACTTGACCCACAAGTAGGCAAGCGCCTTCTCCGATCCTGTGGTATATGATGCTGGTAACAGAACCAAAGCCAAGCAAGACTGTAGCTAAGTCTTCAGGGGGATGAAGCTGTTGGGGGTCTAGAGCCGGGGCTACAGTAGGTAGGTTAGCTGCCTGGGTACAGGCCCTCCCAAAACAGCTCTCCTAAGTCTTGGACTGCACAGGAGTTTCACAATCTCCTAACTGAATCCTACAGGTTCCACAAATGCACTTTTGTTCATGGATGGATATCAAATGGTTGTTGTTGAGGAGGGAATACAAGAAAAGGAGGTCTTCTTCAGCCATCTTGCTGACATCACCATTAAGGCTCCTCGAAATTCTTCTTCATGGCTCTTTGTAATCCTTCCCTTTTGTCCCTCCCTGATCCTAACATGTAGCCCAGGCAACCACTGATCTGCTTTCTATCAATACAGATTAGTTTGCATTGTCTAGGATTACATAAATGGACTCATACAATATATATCATTTTTTGCCTGCCCTCTTCTACTCAGCAAAAATTATTTTGATATTCATCCATTTTTTGCATGTATCAGGTTCGTTCCTTTTTATTGATGCGTAGTATTCCACTGTATGGACATATCACTTACTTTTAATACCTTTACCTGTTGAACATAGAGTTGTTTCCAGTTTCAGGCTATTACAAATAAGTCTTCTATAAACATTTTTTACAAATCTTTACAGGACATATGCTTTCACTTCTTTGGGGTAAGTATCTGTAGGCTGAATGACCTAGTGGTCATATACTTACTTCTAAGAAACTGCCAAACTCTGTTCCAAAGTGGTTATACATTTTAAGTTCCCACCGGCAGTGTATGAGAGCACCAGTTTTTCCATATCCTCACACGCTTGATATGGTCAGTCTTTTTAATTTTAGATATTCTTTTAGGTGTGAAGTGGTACCTTATTTGGTTTTAATTTGTATTTTCCTGATAATAATGTTTGTTTCCTATCTATAAATATATTTTTTGGTGAAGTGTCTGTTCAAATATTTTGCTTGGGGCACCTGGGTGGCTCAGTAGGTTAAGCGTCTGCCTTCAGCTCAGGTCATGATCCCAGGGTCCAGGGATCAGGTCCCACATCGGGCTTCCTGCTCAGTGGGGAGTCTGTTTCTCCTCTAACCTCCTCCCACCCCTCCATCCCGCTCATGCTCGCCTGCTTGCTCTCTCTCTCACACACACACACACAAAAAACAAAATATCATAAAAAAGTATTTTGCTTGGTTCCCCCCCCCCAAAAAAATTGTTTCTTTTCTTCCTATTGAGTTTTGAGGGTTCTTTATATATTCTGGAAATGAGTCACTCATCAGATATGTGATTTGCAAATATTTTCTCCCAGACTGTAGTTTGCCTTTTCATTCTCTTAACAGTGACTTTTGAACAGAAGTTCTTAACTTTTGTGAAGTCCAGATTATCAGTGCCTAGCTCACAGCACCATGAAGATGAAGGGAGTGAAATAGAGAAAATATGTAACAGTGATTACAATATAGTAAGTTCTCATTATATGTTAATTTTTATTGACTTTATTGAAGGAAAAATGGCTTCAATAATTAAGACTAATTGTCAGCTTAAATCCCCCAGTTCCTTACCATTTATGATTATGAGCTGTGTGAACAAAAATTGGGCTCTCAGTTTATTGAGCACTTATCCATTGCTGGCAAGAATATAATTTGGTACAACTACTTTGGAGAGCAATTTGATAAAACCTGGCAAAGTTGACAATGCATATTTCCTCTCTAAGCAATTCCACACCTGGACCTTACTTAGAATGTCACACATATACACAAGGAGATATGTATTTATATATGAGTAGCTATGTTTGGGTAATAGAAAAAAGTCTAAACAACCTAAATGTCCCCTAATAGGAAAATGGATAAAGGACAGATATTGATACAATAAAAAATTACATTGTAGTAAAAAAAATGATACTTAAAGTTCTAAGTATTAACATAGATGAGCTTCATAAATATAATATTGAAGAAAGAAAACAAGGTACAGAAAAATACTCCTTGGATTATTGCAAGCCTTTAGCTAATTTTCAGCAATTTGAAAAAGTTGGTTTTGGGGTGCCTGGGTGGCTCAGTCATTTAAGCGTCTGCCTTAGGCTCAGATCATGATCCCAGGGTCCTGGGATCGAGTCCCACATGGGGCTTCCAGCTCAGCGGGGAGGCTTCTTCTCCCTCTACCCTTCCCCCCTGCTCATGATGCCTCTCACTCTCTCTCTCTCTCACTCAAAATCTTCTTTAAGAAAAAAAAGCTGATTTTGACAATTCTCCAGTGTTCTTGTCACTTTTATGGAGGATGGATTTTCAGAGGTCCTTACTTTGCCATTTTGCAAGTTGAGGTCACACTTGTAACTTACATGCTGTGTTTTAAAATACATGCATGACAAGTATTTTTCTACCATTTTTGACTAGAATTCAATGAGTACAAAATCTTTTGTTTACAATTTTACACATCTGAAGACTGAAAGAATTCTCCACAGATCAGCTACAGCCTTTATATGTTTCAAACTTGTGTCTCTTCCACTCCTTACACACTTTCAGTGTTGGGCACTGTAAGTATATTGTGATAAGATCTCTGGCCCTACAGGGGCATCTGGGGGGCTCAGTCAGTTAAATGTCTGCCTTCAGCTCAGGTCATGATCCGCTCCCGGCTCAGCGGGGAGCCTGCTTCTCCCTCTCCCTCTGCCCCTCCCCCAGCTTGTGCATTCTCTCTTGCTCTTGCTCACTCTCTCTGAATGAATAAATAAAAATCTTTAAAAAACAAAAAAGATGTCTGGCCCTACATCTTTGCACTGCAGCACAGAATTGGGACAGTGGGCACAAGGACTATTCTTGGAAATCATACATACATAAGAAGGGCTAAAAATAACCTAATTTTATAGAAATAACTATGATACACAAAAGTATATGCTACTAACCCCCACAAAATGTATCCCCAACTCAATTTGTTCTTGGTTAGTTCCCAAGAAATCCTCACCCACTCCAACACCACTTTATAGTAAAAGAAATACAATAAAGCAAAATCAGGGTAGAATGAGACAACAGACTCAACCTATTATGGTTAGAGTATCTTTCAGAAATTTTACAAAACCAAATGACTATATGAACACATTGCTAGGACCTCAACCTTGATAGGGGCCTGCTAAAGTTAGAGATCCTGAATTTTAAGCTTAGTTAACCTCACTGTATCTCTCTTTCTTCCTCTCTCTCCCTCTCTCTCCATCACACACACACACACACACACACACACACACACACACACCACCTGGTCTCTCCTTTGACTTCTCTCTGGGTTTCTGGGTTTGGTTTTTGTTTGTTTGTTTCTCTATGCAGTTTCTGCAGACTGCCTTTCTCTGCTTATCTATGCACATGGCCCAGAGATGGCTGCCTGAGCCCCTTGTACTATTTCCTGTAGAACTGCTGAGTGCCAGCTCACTAAAATCTATCTGTCCATTTTCCAGAGAGAAGCAACTTGCTCTTCCCACTACTGTTATTAATTGGCTTTCTTTGGTTCGGGTGTCCAACTTTGATCCAATAAGCTGTACCAAGTATAAGTAAAGTCCCACAGAACAAGTGCAACTTTAGGCCCCATACTATAAGTGGATAATGGATTGAATAACTCATGGAAAATAGGAATGGGCTAACCAGATTCCTCAAAAGGCAGTATACTACGGCAAAGTTGGTTAGGTTCAACCAACAGGTACAGCAAAGTCTTTGCCAAACACTTCATATGCAAATATATTGTGGATTTTCTCTAAGAACATATATCTTATTTCCCAAAGTTGTATTCACAGTGAAATTATTAATTCAGTGAAGTAATATTGTTTGTCTCAGGGTGGCAGCAAGCTACGCATTTTTGTAATCCTTACATCGGTTCCATGTGGCAGGTTCTATTCTTACAAATAAAAAGACTGAGGCATAAGAGAAGTTGAGCAATTTGCCCAAAGTTGAACACCTAAAGAGTGGGGCTGCTTGACTGTTATCAGGCAAAGATTCATGCTTAACCTCTGTGCATTATACTGACGTCTATTAAGTGTGCAACTGCATTATGTCTTAAAAAACAAGGTACATTCCCTAATTTTAAAAATTTTATTGCTAAAAATTGCCAAACATCACCTGAACTTTCAGTGAGCTGTAGTGTTTTTGCCGGTGGAGGGTCTTGCCTCAGTGTTGACGGTTGCTGACTGGTCAGGGTGGTGGCGGCTGAAGGCTGGGATGGCTGTGCCTGAATGGTCTCTTCCTTTCGCAGCTGATTTCTATGTAGCATGTGATGCTGTTTGAAAGAAAGAATTTCTTTCAAAATTGGAGTCAATCCTCTCAAACCCTGCCACTGCTTTATCAACTAAGTTTATGTAATATTATAAATCCTTTGTTGTAATTTAAACAATCTTCACAATATCTTCCCCAGGAGTAGATGCCATCTCAAGAAACCACTTCCTTTGCTCATCCATGAAAAACAATTTCTTATCAATTAAAGTTTTATCATGAGATTGCAGCAATTCAATCACATCTTCAGGCTCCACTTCCTTTTTTTTTTTTTTTTAAGATTTATTTGTTTGTTTTAGAGAGAGGGAGAGAGACAGCAATGAGCACAGGGGAGGGGCAGAGGGAGAGAATCTTCAAGCAGACTCCCTACTGAGCAGGGAGCCGACTCGGGTTTTGATCTCACCATCCATGAGATCACGACCTGAGTCGAAAACAAGAGCCAGACAGTTAACTGACTTAGTCACCCAGGCCCCCCCAGGCTCCACTTCTGATTCTAGTTCTCATGAACCAACCTCTGCTAGCTTAAAGTTTCTGCAGCTCCCTCGCCTCTTTCAGCTTTCACAGAATTAAAAAGAGTTAGGACCTTGCTCTGGATTCAGTTTTGGCTTAAGGCAATGCTGTGACTTGTTTGCTCTTCTATCTAGACCACTAAAACTTTCTCCATATAAGCAGTAAGGCTGTTTCACTTTCTTATCGTTTGTGTGTTCACTGGAGTAACACTTTTCATTTCCTTCAAGAACTTTTCCTTTGCATTCACAAGTTGGCTAACAGTTTGGTACAAGAGACCTCGCTTTGGGACTATCTCATGTCTTCCTTTACTTTCAACATGTCTTCCTCTCTAAGCTTAATCATTTCAAGCTTTTGACTTTAAGTGACAGACCTGCGACTCTTCCTTCGACTTGAACACTTAGGAGCCATCATAGGGTTATTAATTGACCTAATTCCCATACTGATGTGTCTCAGGGAATACGGAGGTCTGAGGAGAGAGAGACAGGGAAACAGCTGGTTGGTGGAACAGTCAGAACACGCGTATTCATTACGTTCACCACCTTATAGAGGGGCGTTTTGTGGCACCCCAAAACAATTAGAACAGTAATGTCAAAGATCACTGATCGAGAGCACCATAAATATAATAATGAAAAATACGAAATACTGCTAGAATTACCAAAATGTGACACACAGACACAAATGAGCAAGCGCTGTTGGAAAAATTGTGCTGATAGACTTGCTCAGCAAAGTGTTGCCGCAAACCTTTAAATTGTAAAAAAATAAAATAAAAAAGGCAACACCTGCGAAGTGCAATGAAGTGAAGCACAATAAAATGAGGTATATTCTGTAATATGTGAAACAACTGTTTCAACATCAAGTAGGATGATTGCTGTTCCTTCCTTTGCCTTGTTACAAAATAGTATTCCATCTCATCACCTGCATTTCTGCCTTTGAATCCTGCATCCTTAATGTTTCCCAAGGCCTAAGAGTAAAAAGATTTCCACTTCCTTTCAATGAAAAGAAATGTTTAAACACAACTCTTACTCTTCAGTGTTCTAGGTCATTTGATAAAGTAAACAAAATTTTCCTTGTTTCTCATTTCATGAGGAACAAATGGTTTCTTTTGCCAGCGTCCACTCGAAAAACCTCAAATTATTGACTAGTTAAAATAGAAGATCTGAGAACCTCTAGATTAAGAGGATATAAAGTGCACATAGGCATAAATGCCTCTTTCATAAAAATGGAGGCTTAGATGCCACCTGCTCTTTCATTTTAGTTATTGTATATTGTTTGTCCTCAAGAGAAAGCATGCTTCAATGGTGTAAATTATTTACCATAAAATATGTCTCCGTATATGCCTGTATAGACCTGGTTAGAAAATCAAGAGGGTATGTAGAAAATTTTTAGTATGTAAATAACGTACCATTTCAAATAATCTTGTATTATTACCATACACTCGAAAGAACAGATTATTATACTTAAAAAAAAAAAAAAGCCTTTTCATGAGTTCGGTGACTGAGTTCGTGTCCCGGTAGAATACTTGGGGAAGACTAACTGGACTAACTGAAGATTTCTGGAGCTGATTCCTGATCTGGTTTCAAACAGTAAGTAAACCAGCCTAAGTAAGCAGGCATTCCACATCAAGGAGACACCAACGGGACTGTGTGGTTTTGCTTTATGAATCCCAAGCAAATAACTCTTGTGTTCCGTGTAAGATGCCTGTCACTTGCAGTACGTGATAATCTTTCATCATTTAATAAATACATATTGAGCGTCTGCAATTTGCCAGTCTGCGATGCTGCAGGGAAGACAACATCAACCTGGTTCCTCCGGTGCTTACACTAACGGGAGATACCGCCTGCGTATCCAAAAAAAAGAAAATCTCCCCACATAGTCTAAATTTGTAAACCCTGACTTGGGGAAACGGAAGGGCATGCACGCCCTTGGAACCGCTGGAAGTCAAAATTTCGCCGGCGGCCGGCGGCGACAAAGACAACCCGCCCGCACCGCGTCGCCGGGAGCGGCGCGCCGCTGTGACGCGTAGGCCTCGCCCCCTGCTCCCTTCCGAGCGCGCCCGCCCCCGCGAGCGAAGTGCGCAGACTCCTCGGCCCGGCTCCGGTTCTGTCGGGACGCCGCCGAGCCCGCGACGTCGCCTCCCGGTGAGTTTCTGAGGGGGCCGCCAGGCCTTGTCCTTCCGCAGTGGCCGCGCCGGCAGCAGGGCGCTGCAGCCGCAGTCCCGGCCGCGCTGTTTGGTAAACAGAAGCCCCAGCGTGCCCGGAGCGTACAGCCCCCCGCTCGGCCCGGCCAGCCCCGGGCGTGAACCGAGCTGACGGAGGATGGCAGCCTCCGGGGTGGAGAAGAGCAGCAAGAAGAAGACCGAGAAGAAACTTGCTGCTCGAGAAGAAGCTAAATTGTTGGCGGGCTTCATGGGCGTCATGAATAACATGCGGAAACAGGTACCGCCTTTGTGGGAGTGACGGGCGCCAGGGGGGAGGGGGTCCGGGACTCGCGCCCCTGGCTCCCTGGGCCGAAACCGCGCCCGGTGGGTCGCGGCTGTCTTCCTCGGTCCTCGCCCTTCATTCCATTTTCGCACGCCAGCCGAGCTGCTGTTTAGTAGAGGGTCGCGTTAAACCGTTCTCGAGCAGAAACGTCTCCTCGTCTGCGGATGCTGTGGCTCCCAAGTCGCACTCCTGGGGGACTCCCCGGGCTGGCATTCGGCGTCGCGTATCGGTTGTATAACAGCTCTGCCCTAGTTATCTCTTTGTGAGGCGAGGATCCCTCCATTGGCGAGCCGCTTTAAGGTGTCGTGAGATCTTGTGCGAAGAAGCCCATTGGCACAGCCCAACCTGAAGCCCCCAAAGAAGGGAAAAGCATCAGTGCTGGCCTGAGATCAGCTACTCTTAGATAAGGATCCCCGCCCCTCCTCTGTGTTAGCCGGGTGGAGCTAGTTGAAGACAAATCCTCCTGTACGTGTTAATTTAGAGCAGAAACAGTCACGGATAAATACCGCGCAGTCTTTTAAGGACCCTGTGCGCCTCTGTTATTAAGAGGAGCCCTTTGTTCTGTCTTTGATGTGTGGCGCATTAATGAAAGTCTTCATGTCGGCGAAAGGTGGGTTATGAAAAGAATGGATTTTAAGACGGAGAATGTAGAGAGGTTTTTTTGTTTTGTTTTTTTAAATTCCATAACATCTTATACCAAAAAGCATAGAAAAGTCACTTGGCTACTTTTTTATTCCGTAAGCTTTATTTCTTAAAAAAAAAAAAAACGCATCTAAGGAGATGTGGGAATGTTTCTGTTTTGTAACTGTAGTCCTGTTTTTGAAGAAGACAAAAGCAGGATGTGAGTATGCATAATAGCAAAACCTCGTTTGCTTGTAGTGAATCCGAGGAGAATAGGGAAAACAGTTCAGGAATTTAAGATTTGTATGAAGATACTGGCTTCTGGTTTCTTTAAGCAAACTCTGCCGGGATCTTGTCTTTGTTCATCAGCTCCTGGCATGGTGCATGAATGCAGTAGTTACCTATACAAATGCCTTCAAACCTTTCCTGGCTTTTGTGCTGAAGTAGCTGTGAACGTCTGAATTCAGTGTTATGTGTAACTTACTTTCATGTATCTATTTTTATGTATACATTCAAGTTCCTTTCATGTAAACCTTTTTATATTTACAACACTGATGACTTCATATTACTGGTGTATTTAACAAGTGTCTGCTTGTAAAGGGTGAACACCGTTCACCAGTGCTCAAATTTGTTTCCACCATCCCTCCCTCTCCCCCCAGATACGTGGTTTTGTCTCTGACACCAGCATGGTGAAGCATTGCCTCATTCCTTATGTAGAGATAGGGTGCAACTGGGTTGCAGCATCAGTTGTTTACTTGAAGAAGAGGGGATTTTCTGATGCTACGTTTAACTCTTTGGGTTTAAAAATTGATGCATATCCAGTTCTTAGACTTAGCTTTAGACCATATTAATATATGTTTATTTAGTGATAAGCTAGACATAAAGTTACCAAAAAATCAGGATTCTGTTACTGTTACTTAGTAGGAAGGGGAAAATAGATGCTGGGTGGAACAAACAGGGATCTCTTCCACATTGGTTAACTGACCTTAATCGGTTGGATTCTCTCCTTGTCAATGGCTTTACATATTATTCGGGTATTCTCCAGTAGAACTTTAACCAACTTCATGGAATCCTGCATCTTTTGCAAGATGTGCAGTTTCACTCTGCAGTTGATTTACATTGTATTTGTATTGTTCTGTTTAACATCATAACACAAGAGAGACTCACCAAGAATGACTGACAAGGGCAGTTGATGGGAATTGGCAGAAATAGAAACTGATCTGAGCCAGAGGAAGAATGTTTGAGTGAGAACCAATTTTATAAGTGTTCTTGTTCTTTAGTGAATATTATGTTGTGACTATTTTTGCTTCCCCATATGACCTCATTACTTTGGGGATCAGAATAATGAGTACCTGGATGAAAAGGACCCCTCTGTACACACCCAGAAACATTCTTACAGGAAGTTGAGAATGCGGTGAAATTAGACTATCTGAATTCCAGTTCCTGCTCTACCATTAATTAGTTTTGCGATCTTAGAGAAATATGATTTAGGTCATTTCATCTCTCCGTAGCCTAGCAGCCAACTCTATACATAGTGGCGAATGGGGGTTCTTCAGAGCCAGCAGCCTCAGCTTCTAATGGAGCCTTTTCCTTCATCATCCTTGCAGTCATTTATAACCTTTTGTTTTTAAGGTAAACTTTCCGATGAAGTATAGGATTCACTAAAAGGATACAGATCATAAACATGCAGCTCAATGAGCTATTACAAAATAAACGTACTACCACCAAGAAATAGAACATGAGTACACCAGAGGTCGCCCTTTACACTCTGCTCAATCACTACCCACCCCCCCACCAAAGGTTACCACTGCGTTAACCTCTATCACCATAGATTTGTTTTTTTCCTGTTCTAGAACTTATATAAATGGAATCATACAGTATATACTCCTGGGTCTTGGTTTCTGAAAGCTAAAGTTATTTTTGTGAAATTTATTATGTTGTTCTGTGTAGCTCTAGTATATCCTCATTGTATTTGGTTTTCCATTATATGAATATGCCACAGTTTAGCCATTCTATCATTATGGACATATGTGTTATTGCTAGTTTAACACTATGAAGAATTGTACTACTTTGAACATTTTTGTGTATTTTATACTTGGCTTTAGATGTGCACATGTATGTATTTCCATTGGGAAATACCTAAGAGTGGAGCTGTGGAGTCATAGGTTATGCTACACTCAGCTTTAGTAGATATTGTCGTAGAGTTTCCAAGGTTGTTCCAGTTTACAGCTCATGCCAGCCGTGTATTAGAGAGGTTTTTACTCTACATCCTTGTCAACACTTGGAATTGTCAGTCTTTATAACATTAGCCATTCTGGTGGTATGTAGCCGCATCTTATTTAATTAGGTTGAGCACCTTTTTATTTCCCAAACTTTTTGTTTAATTACCTGATACACTACAGAGGAGCTCTACAAAGTAGGGCTGGGTCATAATCACTACTGCTTATATCTAATTGCTTTTGCTCTTGTGTTAATGAAGTCTAGGAGACCCTTAACATTTGAGGGATATGTTTTGAGACCTTCCTGAGTACCACTACAGCTTACAGTTTCCTCGTGTTAAGTGAATTAAAGCATGATTAGAATTTAAAAGCTTATGTTATAGCCCTTTTGAGAATTATGTGAGAGAACCAAAAAAGCTGATGTAAGGATTGGATGCTGAGCAGTCAGCTGGGCTTACTTACTAGCTAAAATGACTCAACTTCTGTACGTTCACCTTTTCAAGGTTGTAAATTACTACTAGTCATTAATCTTTAGGGTCCCTTGTGAATCATCTAAACCTTCTGCATTAAATCCTCAGTAATGGAAACACTTCTTGAGCATTTATTTTCTACCAGCCATTCTGCAATGTGTTTAGCATGTTTTGTCTCATTTAATTCCACCAGCAACTCCCATTGACAACTCCCATCATCCAGACCTTCCTGTTTTTGACTCTTCGCTGTCTTCTCCTTTTGTCTGTCCAGCTTAGGAGATAATAATCATCTCTCTCTTCACTCCCTTTCCAATGCCCCAGGCTTTCTTGACCTTCCATCCTTTTTTCACATCCATCCCGTAAAAAGCATTGATAACTATTTACCTTTTTTGTGCAAGGTTTCCAAGCACAGCTGGAAAATATCCCATTACTGGGCAGTTCTTTGTCAGGTAAGACCTAATTTCAACTCAGCTGTCAATACTGGTGATCAGTCCTACTCTACATTAATTTTACCGTTTTCGTCTAAAACGAGTCCTCTTTATATATCTTCACTTTCAGTCGATCATTCCCCTTTTGATATCAAAAATAAACAGAAGACGTTATTTTGGAACTATCTCTTAAATTTCGACCACCAAATCTATACACCTATTTTGACAGTTTTTAATTTTGCTACAGAGAAGAAGCTGTCTCTTTTCCATCTAAAGCCAGTACTTTCACTTGGGCTTTGGCTTCCCTCAATATTAGCCTAGTCAGAAAAGTTATGTTGTTGGTTATTCCATCACTATTGAGCATCTTTAACTTCTCCTTCTCTACCAGAGTCCAGCATTTAGGCATGTTTTAACTTCTCTAGCTTTTTTTTTTTTTTTAAAGATTTTATTTATTTATTCGACAGAGATAGAGACAGCCAGCGAGAGAGGGAACACAAGCAGGGGGAGTGGGAGAGGAAGAAGCAGGCTCATAGCGGAGGAGCCTGATGTGGGGCTCGATCCCATAACGCCGGGATCACGCCCTGAGCTGAAGGCAGACGCTTAACTGCTATGCCACCCAGGCGCCCCTAACTTCTCTAACTTTTAAACCAACCATCCAAACCAGTCCACCCATTCTTAGTCTCAACATTCCTCTATAAATAATACCTCTCTCCCGCTTTAAAACCAGAGCGTGGGTAGATTCACACTGCCCCCCACTCCTTTTTTTTGGCTCACTGTTGACTTATTCCTCTAGCTCAGTTTGGCTTTCTGACTCATCCGTTTGGATGAATACTTACTGGGACCCACTGCATGCTAGGCATTTTGCTAGATTCTATAGTTGCAGTGTTGAGCAAAACCAGACAGTCCTTGGTTTCATGTGGTTTTAGTCTAGTAGGAGAATAAAACATTAGTCAAGCAGTCACACAAAAGAAATGTAAAATTATAACGGTAGGTATTACTACAGAGAAAAACATGATACAGTGAGGGGTATGATTGGATGATTTGACCATCAAATCAGGAAGATTTCCCCAAGGAACTGGTGAATGAACTGAGAGCTGAAATAAGAGTACGTGTTAATTAGGCACCTTAAAGAAGAGCCTTTTAGGTAGATGGAAAAACAGATCCAGAGTCTTACCATAGAATGGCAAGTGCAAGAAGCTGATTAAAGGCCAGTGTGACTGGAGTACAGAACATAAGAGGGAGGATGGTGTAAGAAGAAACTGGAGAAATAGCTAGAGACCTGTCCATGCACAGTTTCCTAAGTCAAGTTAGGGGGATTTGCCTTTTTTCTAAAACCCCTTCAGATGTGGTGTGTGTGTGAGAGAGAGAGAGAGAGAGAGAGGAGGGATCTGCAGGTATTTGTTTTTCGTTTGAAAAAGATGGTGCTTGATCTGTGGCAAATGAGAGTTCTCAGAGTGATTGTTGGCAAACCAAACAGGAAGTTCAATAGCTCAATGAGAGGGTCCCTTGAACTAAGGTGGTAGCAGCAGTAGCGATGAAGAAAAGATGATATATTCAAGAAATTTAGGAGGTAAAATCCACAGGACTTGGTGATGATAACTTCCACATGTGGGTGTGATGACTAAATTAGATGACCAAATTAAGATAACTTAAAACAGGACCTGATAATAAGTTCTCAATAAATGTTGGCTATTTTTGTTGCTATCATGATAGTGGTGATTGACTGGATGCTGAGGGATTCAATGCAAGTTTTTGGTTATGACCTCTAGGGTTCTAGAACGCATAACTAGGTAGATGGTGACACTATTCACTAAGAGAGGAGGTACTGGAAAAGGATCAAGGCTTTGAGGAAGGGATTATAGTTTGTATTTTAGATATGTTCAGTTCACAGTGCCCATGAGACATTAAGGTACATATGGTGAATTGACAGGTCTGGAGAGTTGTGGGTTAAAAGTGTAAATTTGTGGGGCACCTGGCTGGCTCAGTCATACCACATGCAACTCTTGATCTCAGGGTTGTGAGTTCAAGCCCCATGTTGGGCGTAGAGTTTACTTAAAAAAAATTTGGGGGGTGGTGCCTGGGTGGCTTATATGGTTAAGCATATATATTTGGCTCAGGTCATGATCTTCAGGTCCTGAGATCGAGCCCCACATTGGGCTCCCAGCTCGGTGGGGAGTCCACTTCTCTTTCTCCCTCTGCCTTTCCCCCTGCTCATGTGCCCTTCTCTCTCTGCCTCTCTCTCAAATGAATAAATAAAATCTTTTTTAAAAAAATTTATTTTAGGGGCACCTGGGTGGCTCAGTCTGTTAAGCATCTGACTCTGGATTTTGTCTCAGGTCACCATCTCAGGGTCATGAGATCAAGCCCCTTGTCGGCTTGAGCTCAGTGGGGAGTCTGCTTAAGATTATCTCTCTCCCTGTCCCTCTACCCCTCCTCCCACTCTCTCTCTCTCTCTAAAATAAATCTTAAAAAAAAGAAAAAGAAAAAAAGGGCACCTGGGTGGCTCAGTCAGTTAAGCATCTGCCTTTGGCTCAGGTCATGATGCTGGGGTCCTGAGTTGGAGCCCCATGTCAGTCTCCCTGCTCAGTGGGGAGTCTGCTTCCCTCTGTCCCCCAACTTGTGTGTGCTTGCGCTCTCTCTCTTTCTCAAATAAAATCTTAAAAAAATATTTAAGTGTAAATTTGTGATTATCTGCAGATGGAAGATAACTTCTTTTTGAAACTGTGGAAAGTCTAGGATAAGGGATAAGGAGTGAGCCTATAAGGAGGCCCCCCCTTCCCTCCAAAAAAGGGCTAGAAGAGTAACAGGAAAGTGAGAATTTTCAGAATCTGAGAAGAAATTGTCTCAGAAGGAGCATGGCAAATTTTGAGGCCTTTGAGAAATCAGGATATAGCAACACAGGAAAGTTACTGAATGTAGTGAGTGCTTCTTTGATGGGGAGACAGATGGAAGTCAGATTGTCTTGAGTAACATATGAGACAATTGAAACAGCTTTATTGGAGAAGTTTGTCCCTGAGGGAAGTAGGGGAGTCAAATGAAGCTCATTTGGTTTTGTTTGTTTAAATTCGAGAGATATAAGTGTGCTTAATAACTGGAAGAATTCATTTGATATGGAAAGAGCTCAGATGTCCACTGACAGATGAATGGATAAAGAAGATGTGATATATGTGTGTGTGTGTATATATATATATATACACACACATGTGCACACACGCACACACACATAATGATATGTGATATATATATAATGGAATATTACTCAACCATCAAAAAGAATGAAACCTTGCCATTTTCAATTACATGGCTGGAACTAGAGAGTATTATGCTAAGCAAAATAAGTCCGAGAAAGACAAATACCATATGATTTCACTTACATGTGAAATTTAAGAAACAAAACAGATGAGCATAGTGGAAGGGAAGGAAAAATAAGATGAAAACAGAGGGAAGCAAGCCATTAGCAATTCTTAACTGTAGGAGACAAATTGAGGGTTGCTGGAGGGGAGGTGGGTAGTGGGAAAGGGGGTAATTGGTTGATGGGCATTAAGAAGGGCACTTGAAGTAATGAGCACTGGGTGTTGTATGCAACTGATGAATCACTAAATTTTAACTCTGAAACTGATAATACAGTATATGTTAATTCAATTGAATTTAAATTAAAACATTTTTAAAAAATAATTCATTTGAGGTGTAGAGCTTAAATGTATATGAGACAGAATGGATAATTGATAGATGATTCCTTAGATGAGATCTCAAGTAAAGGTAATTAATCTCTCTTGGGAGGAGGACAGTTTCTCTTCCATAAGAGTGGGAAGGAAGAGAGATCGGTAGATAGGTGTTTTTGGAATCAGGAGAATGAAGGAGTTTCTGTCCAGAGGCCTTTGTTCTCTTTGAAAAGTAGGAGATGAGATCATCTACTAAAATGAAGGAGGAAGATGAAGCTAGAGGTTGATAAAAGTAATTTTTGTGAAGAGTAGAATTGGTATAATGGCTGGTAGAATTTTTGAAGGTTTTTTGAGGTTAATTACTATGCATTTGTAATGAATATTTATTCTTAGCCAGGCCTTCACAGCCCTGTCTGATGTGATCCCAAACTATTTCAGTCAGGTTTCATACTACTTTTCTTTTAGCTATTTCACTCCAGGCACCTGTCTTCCGTCAGAGCCTGAAATGTTGTACCAGTACCTGTTAACTCTCTTTCCCTCCTACTCATGCTTCAGTTCTTACTTTAATGCCACTTCCTCCCTGAATGCCCTACATTATGTCAAGGATCTCTATTATATATACTCCATTCCTTTCGTTCATGCACTGATCATCTCTATAAAGGCAAGAAAGATTGCTTATTTTTAACGTATATCTTTGCTGCTAGGCTCTAAGCTTCATAAGGTCAGGGACACTGTATTATTCAGTGCTGTATTGCCAACATCTACCACATAGGTGCACAAATACTTGTTAAGTAAATAGTTGATGTCATAGGTATGGTTGATAACACCTGGAGGTTGCAGGCAGAGTAAGAAGAAAAGTGGACAGTGGATGAAACTCTGGGGGAGCACCAACATTTTAAAGGATAGGAAGAAAATGCATTGGAGATTAAGGTATGGAAGGAAGAAAGCAGGAAATAATATCATTGAAACCAAGATACAAGTTACAAAGAAGAGCTAGTCAGGAGTATCAAATGTAGTAGGGAGGCGAAAAAAGTTAATGTGTCCCCTGGATTTGAAAATTGGTGGTGTTAGGGGCACCTGGGTGGCACAGCGGTTAAGCGTCTGCCTTTGGCTCAGGGTGTGATCCCGGCATTGTGGGATCGAGCCCCATATCAGGCTCCTCTGCTATGAGCCTGCTTCTTCCTCTCCCACTCCCCCTGCTTGTGTTCCCTCTCTCGCTGGCTGTCTCTATCTCTGTCAAATAAATAAATAAAATCTTTAAAAAAAAATTGGTGGTTTTAGCAAGTTAAGTTTTATTGGAGTGGTGGGGGAAGGGGCAAATTTTAGAGGATAAAGGAGGGACAGAGTTGTGAGTACATGGAGAGGGACCTGCCTTCTGTATGGCCCAGGCTTTTCAGGATGGGATTAATGTTCTTTAAACTCCCATAGTATATACCCAAAGAAGACAAAAATACTAATTCAGAAGGATACATGCACCCCAACATTTATAGCATCATTATCTACAGTAACCAAACTATTGAAACAGCCCAAGTGCACAGCGACTGATGAATGGATAAAGAAGATGTTGTGTACACACACGTATGCGCATGTGCGCATGTACACACACACACACACACACGGAATATAACACAGCCATAAAAAAGAGTAAAACCTTGCCATTTGCAACAACATGGATGGAGCTAGAGAGTATAATGCTAAGTGAAATAAGTAAATTAGAGAAAGACAAGTACCATGTGATTTCACTCGTTCATTGAATTTAAGAAACAAAATAAGTGAGCAGAGGGGCAAAAGAGAGAGAGAGGCAAACCAAGAAACAGACTCTTAATTATAGAGAACAAACTGATGGTTACCAGAAGGGAGGTGGGAGGAAATGGGTTAAGTAAGTGATGGTGATTAAGGAGGGCATTTGTGATGAGCACCAGGTGATGTATGGAAGTGTTGAGTATTGTACATTAAACTGATATTACACAGTATGTTAACTAACTGGAATTTAAATAGAAACTATATATCTCCACATTTAAAAAAATAAAATCCAGTAGTATAAAATGCTACTGCCATCATGACACTTACCCCATGTGTGTTGAATGAATGACTACAGAAGTGTATCTTAAGGAGACATGACTGTATTAAAATTCCCTTCTGAAGAGAAGAAAGATCGTCAAGATTTGGGAGATGCAAGAACCATGCCAACACCTAGCCTTTGTCTGGAGCAGCGCCTCCATTGGACTTCAGCTCTGACTACCACTAATCTGTTTCTCTTTCAGAGTTTCAAATCCTGGATAGACAGGATGCAATAGACCTAGCTTGGGTTGAGTGTTAACCCTTTGAATCAACTATCTATGCGAAGGAGAACAAGGTCATGTAGCACAAACATAATCTTGAAGGGCTCATTTTATGAACTGAGGCCATTTCCTGAGAGGGGAGAATTGTAAGTCAGGTAGTAGCTCCAGTGAACGTCTACTACAAAGATTAATATCATTGAGATAGCCGGCATATTAAATATTTTAGTATGTAATAATACAGCATATAATTTAGTTATATTCTGTTAAACTGTCAAAAATGTGGTTGATTAATATTTAAGAGAGACATTCTTAAGAATATGCCATCAATGCTAAATATCGTAAATTCTGTACTTAATATCAGGTTAGCCTACTGGAAAATGGTGTGCCAGGATTAAATGAGTTCTTTTTTAGACCTGCTTTTTGAATTGCACTTAATTTGAATCACAATTTAATATTATACTATAAGCTTTTATCATGAAAAATTATTCTAAGGTGGCTTTGTGGGGCCGCTGGATGGCTCAGTCAGTTAAGTGTCTGCCTGCAGCTCAGGTCATGATCCCAGGTTCCTGGGGGATTGAGCCCCCTATCAGGCTCCCTGCTCAGTGGGAAGCCTGCTTCTCCCTCTCCCTCTCCCTCTGCCACTCCCCCTGCTTGTGCGTGCTCTCTGTCAAATAAATAAATTAAATCTTTTTAAAAAGTGGCTTTGTATTTTCTATAAAACTCCTTTTAGTAGTGTTGCCTTTAGTCACTCATTGCTGTGTGAAACAGTACCTATAGTGAAAATAACATGGATTTTGGAATCAAACAGAACTGGGTTTGAATTCTAGCTCTGTCTTCTTACTAACTGTATGACATTGAGCAAGTCACAACTTCTTTAGCCTTTTATGTTTGTATCTGCACAACAATGATTATAATATTATATTGACCTACCCTACTGACGTTGGGGATAGTGAGACAGAGAATGTGAAAACTCTTTTTTTTTTTTTTAAAAAAGATTTTGAGGGGGAGTTAAGATGGCGGAGGAGTAGGGGACCCCTTTTTCAGCCGGTCCCCTGAGTTGAGCTGGATAGGTACCAGACCAGCAGGAACATCCACGGAATCAGCCTGAGATGCAGGAAGATACATCTGGATCTCTACAAATGAACATCTCCAGTGCTGAGTATCGAGGTATGAAGCGGGGAGCCGTGAAACCGCGCACAGATATCGGAAGATAAACAGAAGGGGGAGGGAGCCGCCGTGTCAGGGCGCTGGGAAGCGGTAGCCACCTGCACGGGGGAGCAGACGGACCGTGGACCTGCACGCTTTAGACAGCAGACCGAGAACGGGAGCTCCGGGAGCACGCGAGGGGCGGCTGGCGGGCCACCTGCACCAGGGAGCGTGCGGACCGCGGACCCGCGCCCTGGAAACGGCAGACTGAGTCCGTGAGCCGGGAGTGTGCGCCACCAAGCATCTCACGGAGCTCCGGAGCTCCGGTGAGCTCACTGGATTCAGGCTGAGACCGGGAGCTCCGGGAGCGTGCCCGGGGTGGCTGGCGGCTGGCGGCTGGAGGGCCGCCTGCACGGGGGAGCAGGCGGACTCGCGGTCAGCACCCGCGAGACACCAGACTGAGACCGGGAGCCCGCGCGGGGCGGCTGGTGACTGGCGGCTGGTGGGGTTGGAAACACAAAGGACAGAGACGCGCCAGCCCTGGAAGTGAGGGCTGGGACGCCAGGTGTGGGGCGCACCGCCTGGGATGCTGCAGGGTTGAGCAGCACCAACAGAAACAGAGTTAAAGGGGCCAGAATATCAGTGGAGAACGATCCGCGATCCCTCTGTTCTGAGACAGAGGCTGAATTTCAGCCGCTGCTGCTCTGACTCTCAGAAGAGGCATAGCAAACCGCCAGGGAAAGCCGCCAGAGAACAAAAGCCCGGAAATACCGGCTCACAGGGTGCCCATCCCCATCCCCCCTCGCAAGGGACACAGAGACTCTACCCAAACAGGGTTTTCTGAGTACCTGCAGGCAGGCCCCTCCCCCAGAAGGCAGGCTGAAAAATNCGCCTGGGATGCTGCAGGGTTGAGCAGCACCAACAGAAACAGAGTTAAAGGGGCCAGAATATCAGTGGAGAACGATCCGCGATCCCTCTGTTCTGAGACAGAGGCTGAATTTCAGCCGCTGCTGCTCTCTCAGAAGAGGCATAGCAAACCGCCAGGGAAAGCCGCCAGAGAACAAAAGCCCGGAAATACCGGCTCACAGGGTGCCCATCCCCATCCCCCCTCGCAGGGGACACGGAGACTCTACCCAAACAGGGTTTTCTGAGTACCGGCCACCAGGCTCCTCTCCCAGAAGGCAGGCTGAAAAATCAAGAAGCCCACAACCCGGAGCGCCTGAGTGGCACAGTCATTAAGCGCCTGTCTTCGGATTAGGGTGTGATCACAACGCTCCGTAAGGAGTCCTTCATCGGGCTTCTCCACCGGGAACCTGCTTCTTCCTCTCCCACTCCTCTGCTTGGGTTCCCTTTCTTGCTGACTGTCTCTCTCTCTCTCAAATAAATAAATAAACTCTTTAAGGAAGAAGCCCACATCCCTAAGATCTCTATAAAACAAGGGCGCACGGCCTGGGTCCCAGTCAACACTTGGGCTCTGGACAACCCTGCAATCTCTCTTCATCAGAATGACGAGAAGGAGAAGTCCCCCCCAGCAAAGAAAAGATAATGAGTCTGTGGCCTCTGCCACAGAATTGGCCTCGGCCACAGAATTAATACATATGGATGTATCCCAATTATCAGAAATGGAATTCAGAGCAACAATGGTCAAGATGATGAGTAAACTTGAAAAAAGCATCAGAGAAAGCGTTGCTGAGAATATAGAATCCCTAAGGGCAGAAATGAGAGCGAATCTGACAGAAATTAAAAANTCCTCTGCTTGGGTTCCCTTTCTTGCTGACTGTCTCTCTCTCTCTCAAATAAATAAATAAACTCTTTAAGGAAGAAGCCCACATCCCTAAGATCTCTATAAAACAAGGGAAACGGCCTGGGTCCCAATCAATAATTTGGGCTCAGGACAACCCCGCAATCTCTCCTCATCAGAATGACGAGGAGGAGAAGTCCCCCCCAGCAAAGAAAAGATAATGAGTCTGTGGCCTCTGCCACAGAATTGGCCTCGGCCACAGAATTAATACATATGGATGTATCCCAATTATCAGAAATGGAATTCAGAGCAACAATGGTCAAGATGATGAGTAAACTTGAAAAAAGCATCAGAGAAAGCGTTGCTGAGAATATAGAATCCCTAAGGGCAGAAATGAGAGCGAATCTGACAGAAATTAAAAATTCTATGAGCCAAATGCAGTCAAAACTAGAGGCTCTGACGGCCAGGGTCACCGAGGCAGAGGAACGCGTTAGCGAATTGGAGGATGGGTTAGTAGAAGAAAAAACGAAAATAGAAGCTGGTCTTAAAAAAATCCACGCCCACGAATGTAGATTACGGGAGATTACTGACTCTATGAAACGATCCAATGTCAGAATCATCGGCATCCCTGAAGGGGTGGAGAAAAACAGAGGTCTAGAAGAGATATTTGAACAAATTGTAGCTGAAAACTTCCCTAATCTAGCAAGGGAAACAAGCATTCGTGTCCAAGAGGCAGAGAGGACCCCATCCAAGCTCAACCAGGACAAACCTACGCCACGGCATGTCATAGTGCAATTCGCAAATATTAGATCCAAGGATACAGTATTGAAAGCGGCCAGGGCAAAGAAATTTCTCACGTACCAAGGCAAAGGTATCAGGATTACGTCAGACCTGTCTACAGAGACCTGGAATGAGAGAAAGGCTTGGGGGGGCATTTTTAAAGCTCTTTCAGAGAAAAACATGCAGCCAAGGATCCTTTATCCAGCAAAGCTGTCATTCAGAATTGATGGAGAAATAAAGACGTTCCAAAATCGCCAATCATTAACCAATTTCGTAACCACGAAACCAGCCCTACAGGAGATATTAAGGGGGGCTCTATAAAGGTAAAAAGGCCCCAAGAGTGATACAGAGCAGCAAGTCACAACCGATACAAAGACTTTAAAGAGAAATGGCATCATTAAAATCATATCTGTCAATAATCTCTATCAATCTAAATGGCTTAAACTCTCCCATAAAACGCCACAGGGTTGCAGATTGGATAAAAAGACATGACCCATCCATTTGCTGTCTACAAGAGACTCATTTTGAACCCAAAGATGCATTCAGACTTAGAGTAAGGGGATGGAGTACCATCTTCCACGCAAATGGACCTCAAAAGAAAGCTGGAGTAGCAATTCTCATATCAGATAGACTGGATTTTAAACTAGAGGCCATAGAGAGAGATACAGAAGGGCACTATATTATTCTTAAAGGAAGTATTCAACAAGTGGATATGACAATTATTAATATATATGCCCCCAACAGGGGAGCAGCAAGATACACAAGCCAACTCTTAACCAAAATAAAGAGACATATAGATAAGAACACAGTAATAGTAGGGGACCTCAACACCCCACTATCAGAAATAGACAGAACACCCTGGCAAAAACTAAGCAAAGAATCAAAGGCTTTGAATGCCATACTCGACGAGTTGGACCTCATAGATATATATAGAACACTACACCCCAGAACCAAAGAATACTCATTCTATTCAAATGCCCATGGAACATTCTCAAGAATAGATCATGCTCTGGGACACAAAACAGGTCTCAGCCAATACCAAAAGATTGAAATTATCCCCTGCATATTCTCAGACCACAACGCTCTGAAATTGGAACTCAACCACAAGGAAAAACCTGGAAGAAACTCAAACACTTGGAGGCTAAGAACCATCCTGCTCAAGAATGACTCGATAAACCAGGAAATCAAAAAACAAATTAAACAATTTATGGAGACCAACGAGAATGAATACACAACGGTCCAAAACCTATGGGATACTGCAAAGGCAGTCCTAAGGGGGAAATACATAGCCATCCAAGCCTCACTCAAAAGAATAGAAAAATCTAAAATGCAGTTTCTATATTCTCACCTCAAGAAACTGGAACAGCAACAGAGGGACAGGCCTAACCCACTGACAAGGAAGGAGTTGACCAAGATTAGAGCAGAAAT